>NC_031769.1:58889740-58954413 GCF_001522545.3 Parus major
ACACACACACACACACACACGTCCCTTTAGTTGCTTCTGCTGCTGCCACCACCAAGGAGCAGCCACAGGACTTTGGAAGGAGACAAGGAAATAGAGAATCTGGTAGCCAGTGAAAAACTAAAAAGCAGAAGTAGGGTTACAGAGTGAGGGAGAGAGCAGGGAGCATTTGCTTCAGATGCCAAAAAATTACTCCCTACAGCTGTGTGCTAATATTATGATTATTATTTTGGCAGAGGCTTTTTTGTTTTCTTTCCCAAGCTGATCCTGCTCCCCTCTTGTGCAGGTATTGAGCTTGTGCTGGGCCAAAAAAGCAAAAGAAACAAGGCCATCAGTTTTAGATTTGCTGTGCTCTGTCCAAGATACATAGCACATGGCAGCAAGGAAAAGCAAGAGAGGGGGGAGAAAAGAGCTGTGTTAATGGTCGCAGCCTGGGTAAAGACCTTTGACTTTTCCAGTAGTTTTAGTTCAGAATTAAAAGGTGACAAGGATGAAGAGAAATTTTTTTATTCCTAGTTGCCTCTGATGAAAATAATTAATGCAGATAACTTGGTGTATCTGATTAGCTTGAAGCTCTGTGAATACATTAGAAAAGCTTTAGTACCAGAGTATCTAATTGGAGGGGGTTATGGTCAGATCCTGCTCTCTATCAGTCTTCCTTCTTTTATCAAAGCACAGCATCATAGTCATTACAGACCTTTCATAGCTGTCACGAGTTTACATCAGCTCAAGCCCTCTGCACATCACATGCTGAATCAGCACTCTTCCAAACAGCACTGCCTGTGACAGGCACTGCTCTGCAGTAGTGGCAACGCAGTTTTAGTTCCTTGATAGTCTGAATAAGGTCTTACATACAGTTAAACTTCTGCTCTTGTGCAGAATTATTGCTTAGATACCCCATTCAGCAGAATCCTTTCAACCCCCCCTCCCCAGTTATTCCTTTAATCCTTTGGAAATGAAGTTCTGCACTCTTTTTTTTGCATCCATCTTGTAACTGAGAGTCCCTGCAATACAAGGCTTCCAAGCACATTTTCTCAAAGTTCCTTAGCAGAGGGGAGACATGACAAAATGTGAGGCAGTATGCTTAAAAGACAGAATAAATCCTGAATTTGTGAGTATCAGTCAAGCATATTTATTTAAGTTATTAACATTAGAGGAGGCATTCTGCTTTAAATTGAGATTCTAGTATCACCTATTTCCACTTTCCCTTTTTTTTTCTTATTCTGACATTTATTTTCTATGTTTCTCTCTGTAAGCATGTCATTTTTATCACACATCTTTTTCCTTCTGCTTAAAAGCCCTTACAATATTTTGTGTACTTTTTAGTCTTTGTGTCTTTTTTATGGCAGCCTCCATTTTCTTGTCTGAAACAGCTGCACTCATTTGTCCTCTTTAGGGCCTCGATCCTGAAAACCATCTTAAATCAGAAAACACTTAGGCACATGTTTAGCAATGGGGTTAATTTTTACGTGAAGTGCAAGGTAAGCATTTACCTGAAGTTGATCAAAGTTCAACTGCTTTGCCAAACAGGTGCAGATTTTATATATATATTTATATATATATATACATGCACATAAGATAAATGTTTTGTTTGAAACTGAACAGCTTTCCAGAAGGAGAACTGCTGGCTCATGAAAAGTATTTGGCAAATTATAACCTGTTTCGGGTACCTAAGACATATTACATTCATCACCATCACTCACCTCAGTGCCTATTAAATAAGACCCTGCACAAAACACATCCGCCCTTCATCTGTGACACATAACTGGGATTTCTTTCCAAACTGGTCATTACTCTGCTGCACTGGACCTCTGCAGAGAGAAGCAGCCACTGTGGTGGTGACAGCCAGGAGGAGCAGCATATCCTGGAGCTGCTCCACTGCAGGGACACAGGTGCTGTGTCTGGGAAGATGCCCACCAGCTTGGATCGTGCAGAAAGCTCTGCAAAGCAGCTAAGCTGATCTGCCTTTGCATGGGCTCAACAGAGCTTCTCACCAGGGACCTGCAGAGGAGTGTGGCATGGTCGCAGACCCATGGCACACAGACAGACATTCAGAGAGCTCCCTTGTGACCAGCAGGTCCCTCTACTCCATTCTTGTGGACACCACCCAGAGTGCTGCATCCAGCTCTGGGGTCCCCCTGCATAAGAAGGATGTTGACCTGTTAGGGTGAGTACAACGGAGGGCCACAAATATGATCAGAGGGATGGAGCATCATCCCCAGGAAGATAGTCTGAGAGACTTGGGGTTGTCCAGCCTGAAGGAGACAAGGTTCTGGGGAGACCTTAGAGAATCTTTAGGCACCTAAAGGGGCTACATGACAGCTGCAGAGGACTTTCCACAAGGCCTTCTAGTAATGGGGAAAGGATAATGGCTTCAAACTAAAAATGAGCAGGTTTAGATTAGATATTAGGAAGAAATTCTTGACAATGAGGATTGTGAAGCACTGGAACAGTGACACCCAAAGAAGCTGTGGATGCCCCATCCCTTGAAGTGTCCAAGGCCAGGCTGGATGGGGCTCTGAGCAACCTGGTGTACTGCAAGGTGGCCCTATCTGTGGCAGGAGGGTTGCAACAAGATGATCTTTAGTGTACCTTCCAGTACAAACCATTCTGTGATCCTATGACTTTATGAGCCAAATTAGAGGGCAAGCATTTTTACAGCAAAAGGAAACTCAGAAAACCTTTCACTGATATGCCTTGCTTGTATTGATGTTTAAGTATACCCTCAAATATTCATTTTTTTTGACTCAACCCATTTTGCAGCGCTCTCCCAGGCCGCACACAGACATGCACATAGGCACCCACATACCTACACATGCCTTTAACAGGGCTTTGTTCCATCTTGACCTGGGCCCCTTCGCTTTGTCAGATGGATAGTCAAAAAGATGGGGGTATTAATTTCAGGCACAGGATAGATATGGCTTTAAAACCAGAGCTGTTTCCCATGCAGAATTCAAGAATGTGGGCAGACAAGTTTGCCTTGTTGGTGCTGTTGGCGTCTTCCAGCAATGGGGCTTGACCCCTATGCTCCCTTCACCTCTTTTCCTGGATGAGTCACTTTTTGTAAATCTGTTCTCAGGTGCTCTGCTTTCACATTGTACTGGGAACATGAACTGTGAATTCTTCTGGCAACAGAGTACCTAAAAATCTGGGCTTTATGAAGACTCTATCCATTTGGGGATTCAGTTACAGAATCCATTCAGATATGCCAAGGGTACCAAATGTGTTTAGGTATTTTGCTCAACAGAGACAGTACTAACAGCAATAAGAACTAGTTCCACACAAAAGTAATTGTAAAACTGGGAATCTTTTTGGGATTTTTTTTAATTCTAATTTTGGAGAGTGGTCTCAGAGTAAGATCTTGGGTGAGGAAGCAGAAAGGCAATTACTTCCAGTGTGCTGGGCAAATTTGCCAGAGAAGGGAAACTGAATGTTTGATGCGCTCCCCAAGGCCAATGTTCCACAATTATAAAAATATACTACCTCCCCTGTAACTCTTTGAATATAAAATGAAGCATCTTACCTACCATTAATTAGCTGTATTTTGTAGTTTTATGGACATTGAACATGGTGTTCTAATTTGCATACATTAACATGTAATTTACATGCTCACTGCAAGGTATTCAGTTTTATTGCCATTACCTTTTGTGGCCTACTTCTCTAATGACTGTAATGGAATACAAAAGAGATTTCTCATTGTGTTTACCCTGTTACCTTATACATGAGTTTCAGAATAATGTGTCATGCTGAGAAGTGGGAATTTTCATGTAAAAGATTTTGCTTTCTAGCTTGAGCCACTTCATGACCACCCACTCAGCTGAATTTTCTAATTCTTTCTATATTTCCTTAGCCACTGCTCTTTTTTTTTTTTTTTTTTCCCCACATAAGGACAAAAAATGTTTTAAAAGTCAGGTACAAGTGTAGAGACTTGCTCTATTGCCTGCACTAAAAAAGAAAGTCAGACACAAGAATTAATGGGTTCTATTCTGTCTATCAGCACCTAAAGGCACAGAGAGAGAAAAATAATCTGCAGCTGGGGAAAGCTGAGCAGGGTCAAAGGGCAGTGCCTGCATCTGCATTCACTGAGAGGGAGAGAGGAAAAATAAAGGGTCTCTTTTTGTTGCAGCTCAGCACTATTTTAGAAAGCGCAGATACTAACTTAATTACCACAGTTCCCTTTTGCACTAGAGCACTGCAGCAGGCTATAAATCAATACTTAAGGTCACATTGCTAAAAGCACTGAAAAAGAGTCTTTCCTCTCACTATAGCATGTTGTTTGCTGCTCCTGAAGCAGTGTCACGAGAGTTCAATATCAGAGAGACAACAGGGCTAAAGCAATGATTACAAAAGAAATCAGAATTGCAAAAATGTTAAGGTGCAAAGAGAGCAAGTCCAGTTATAGCAGATGCCATGATTGCATCAAACCTTCTGTCCTCTCCCAGCTGAGAGACGGGAGACACAGCAGCAGGTGCCCAGCAGTATGAATACATTTCAGTTGGGGCTGAATTTTTATTCTGGAGGCCAAGTTGATGGGAAAAGAGCACATCTGAAAAAATTACAGTTATTTCTGCTGAGTATATCTCTGGCAACTTTATCACACATCTGAAATCAATTATACATATGCATGCATGACATCTTATTTCAATAAATTGTTGGAAATGGCGCTCAGGAGTTGCAAAAATAGATTTTTTTTTCCACTTGCCTTTCTATTATACCTGCTGACCCAGATATTTCACAAACTTTGGAAGGGAAAACAACTCATGAGATTGGGAAGATATGGAAAAAGCCACTTCCAGCTGAGATACACTTGGCACAGCATTTAATGTCTTAGCCGGAGGGAGGTTTCTTTATGTTTGGGTTCACACTGGCAGTATGCAGCCAATACTAATATTAGATAGATAGATAGACAGAGGACTTGCATCCAGGTGCCCAGGGTACTACAGGAATGAAACACATAAACACCTAGTTTAGATGCTAGAACATCTACAGCTTGGCTGTTTACCGACTAATTTATGGAGTTAGTAAAAACTTCCATTGCAACTGGGGGTTGAGGGATGTTTGGAATTAAAGAAGTTAGAAATCTATCCAATATTAAAGCACAAAATTTCATTTCCAAAACTTGCCTATATCCTTAGAAGGGACTTGAATTCCATATGCTGGCAAGGATACCGCTAAACAGGGTTTTTTGACTGGGTGTGAAGTGGCATGGATGCACTCAGTTTAGAGTTACTGCTTCTAGGTTCCCTGAATTTCAGCCCAAACACAGCCCCTGGAAGTCTGATGTACAAGTGGGAAAGTGTGGACAAACCACCAGGAGCTAATCATGTTAGGCATGCACTGTGGAACTCATAAAGGCATGCTTTGATTTAAAAGAAGAGCCCCAGACAATACATTTTGGACTCCTCAAATCACATTTTATGATAGCAATTTTTTGTGAAAAAATTCTGAGAAGAAGAGACTTGATGTGAGGATTATTTTTCACCCTTTTGCACAAGTACAAACAGCCCCAGCAACCCATGACATGTCTGTCCTGATAGTGCAGTCTCCAGATTACCAGATCCAATGTCCTGAGACATTGTTTGATGAGGATATAGCCTAAATTCTGGCATGTAGGGGGAAAAAAATTGTCCACATACATCTTCATATTTAGGTGTTAGACAAAGTTAATCTCTCTTGTCCTTTTGATTCTTTGTCAGCACATGGCTAGTGAACATGTGCCAGCTAGGAAGAAGAAAAAGATATTATTTTTCCTTTTAAAAACATTGGTATTTTGATGATGGGCATTGCTTTAATTCCTAAACAGTTACAGAAATAGGGCTTCCTTTGAAATTACTACTGCACGTTTGGATGTATTTAGGTTGGAAAATTTTGAAAGCTTACAGTCTGAATAGATAAGTATTTGTGGCAAAATTTGACTAAGATTCTCTATTCCAGTAAAAACAAATAAAATCCCAATATCTAAAGTTATGCCCAGAGTCAATTTACTACTTCCTAATTCAGTGATGTACTCTTGATTTGAAATCATCAACTAAGGCTTCTAAGTCTGCTATGATTAAATTAAGTTTGATTCAACTTTTTTAAAGATTAAGTATTGCTACAGAGTAAAGGAAGCCTCAATGTGCTTTAAATCAGAGGAGATTAGACAAAGCTTAAATGCCTGACAGCACAATATTTGTAACATTATTTACTACAGCCACATTTATGAGAACCCCATTAACTATGTGTTCCAAGTGTAACTATATTTATTTAAATTTTATCATCTTCCAGAGCCCATCTCATACTCCAAATAGCTTCATCCCACACTTTAAGAAATAGTTATGGAGCTATAAGCAGGAAGGTGGATGGGAATAAAACATTGTGCCAAAACTTCAGAAAATAGCAAGATTTCAGAAGAGACCTGCCATGCCTTGAAATAAGGTGCAAAGCATTACCCAGGAAAACCTTAAGTGAATATCTCCTACATGACATCTAAAACTAAACCTTTTTGATAGTGACTGAAGTTGTTGTGTGAGACAAGAAACATAAAAGTAAAAAAAAAAAAAAAAAAAATTAAAATAACTGAAAATCCAGACTGGGTCTCAGTTGTATGTTATCTGGGATTTGCACCATTACATTTCTGCCACTGAGGAAGCCTTTTTTACGGAAAGATGGATGGCACTAATCATTAATCAGTTTGCTCAAGCAGTGCCACCATAAATACTGAATATGCATAAAGTCACAACTGAACCTACAATGACATTTTTCCCCTTCCACAGACTGTCATATTTAGAAGTCATGTAGAGAAAACCACTTAGATAAACTGAATAAAAACAATAGGAGCTCTTTCTCACATCCAGAAAATTTTGCTTGAGGTATACACTAAGATAATGTTGTTCATCTTGAAATTTTTTGAATACTGTAGCTTTCATCCTTGATACAGGTGGATGGTCTTCAGCCATAGGGAGTGCATGCTTTAAGATTTAAAAGAAAAAATCCTGTAATAATTTCTTTGTCTGATATGTATAACACATTCTTAATTGATAAAGAAGGAAGGAATACTGTTACTTCTAAATACCTGTCTCATCAGTATTTCTTCCATGACTTGACAAGTTTACAGTAAAAAATTAAAGGGGTTTCTCCTCGAGGTGTTACAGAAGCGCCAAAGTATTTGTGGATTTTGAGGTCTAGAACAAGCAACAAAATTCCAACAAATTCAAGTATCTGCTCCTGGTAATTTTGTAGATTTTCAGTGTAAGATTGATCAAGTCATAGAAAATCTGCTCCTTAGGTGATCCATAAAGAATCACATAAAGGATAAGGCCTTTAAGCTACATCATAGTAATATTATGAGACTTAGTTACTGCAAATAAGGCACTGCAGTGTTTTCTGCACATGGTTTCTGTGCAGGAGAGTTTCTGTGTAGGAGGCCCATTCCCTTAGTGTATAAAAACATTGTTAAAACAGTACCAGCTAAACTACTCCCAGGGAACTTGAATTACCATAAGAGTTATTGATACTAAAAAGTTAAGAAACTGTGCAGCATATTCTTAAGCACCACCTACTGGTTCTTCAAATGGTCAAAACCCATCAACAAACACGTCAGGCTTCAACAAGTTGAAATTGTACCTAAAAGTAGATGTTCTCTCTGTGGTTTTCAGTTATTTGGTCTGTTCATTTGGTGGTTTGTGATTTGCTTTGTTTTTCTACTGGGGACTGAAAGACTCAGACACTAAAAAAAAGGAAGTATTTTGGCCAAAATGCAAAACAATTATTTAAGATGTGCTGCTACAGAATCTCCTGACTTAAGAAGTTTGCTTACTTTGTGCTTCATGATTATCAATTACTAGACCTCTTTGGCAAGCCTCCATGTCCCACTCCTTCATTTTCTTCCCTGGGTCAAGATGCAGGAGAGGTACCCTTGCTGAAGAGGAATGAAACTTCAGAAGAAATATCGCATATTATGCTAGGAAGATGGATAGACAGGAAGACATCTATAACTGGCATCATTAACAGTTTAAGGAAAGGGCACGTGTCCATATATCACCACAATAACACCCAGATGCAGTCAAACTGGGGCATAACCCACATCTAAGATTTGGGAAGCCGACTTTATGGCTTTCAGCAGACCTAAAGTCAGATTAGTGTTTAGAGGTACAGATTATCCTTTCAGCAGAGGAGATTGACTCCAGCAGGTGGGCAGTTCCACTGTGCAGGACAAAGCTTGTCTCTGCTGACATGGGTGCATCCACAGCACAAGTATTTCAACAGTTTCACGTCACTGTCAAGCATGGACAGTCCAGAAACCGCTGGAGGGGATGTGGAAGGCAGAGAGTCTTTATCAGCCCTAGAAGCTGGATGTGTTTGCCAACTTGCCTGAGGCAGGTTATCACTGAGATGAAAAAGAAACTCAAGAAAGTAGGAAAGAACTGGGTGTTGCTGTAGGTACACCCCTCAAGAGAAGTGGTTCGTTCCCTTGTGTTAACTGACAAGGCCAGTAAGAAGCAAAGCAGGATGATTTTCACACAGTGATGCCTGCAGATTTTGTGCTTTTAACAGGGGTAAGGCAACAGCTCTTTGCTGACCCTCTTCTGGCAATGTTAGGCACTGTACTCCTGTTGTATGATATGCCTTCACAGTCTTTTGGGGATATTGATTAACTCCTTTCTGTGGAGACAAATGGACTCTCCAGCAGCAGATTCGAATCTATCCGGAAAAGTGCCAGAGAAGAATCAAAGTGTAAAGCCAAAAATGAGAACAGTAAGATAAACTGGAATAATGCTTAGAAAGCAGTTCAAAGGCCTGAATAGTGGAGGTACAAGTTAGCTGAAACTCAAGTGCTATGGAACTGAAAGGCTTAAAATATTCATAGTATGATATTCCTTAGTGTACCAAAAAATACCAATGTCAAACAGCTGTTCTATCAGTCCATGGCAGTGCATCCAGTTCTAGTCTTATTTCTGTACCATTATAATTTTCTCAAAGACAGAAAAATAAAAACAATATGAAAGAAAATAGTTTTTCCTTCTTTACAAATAATCTAAAATAGCAATTTATGAAATTGCTTATGTGTATGTTTAATAATTTATTGATAATGTAAACTTTTTTTCCCTAAAAGATTTCAGTGTCTGCCTGAAAGAAACATTTTGAACATCATGAATCCATCCAAATATACCCTGAAATCGCAGCAAATTTAAGCAGGATTACTGCAGCAGTATTCAGACTTTTGATTTTGCTGACAAAGTTTAAATCTCTGCACCTAATGCATACCTCCTGTTTCTCCAAACCACAAAGAACGGTTTCCAAGACCCAATCTCCATAGCAATCCCTCCAGCTTTTTTGGTTTAAGGAATTTTGGACTGTGCCACTGGTTATGGGAGCTGGAGAATCTGGGTTACCTGCCAAAAATCTGGAAAAATATGATGAACAGATAAGCACCCCAAAGCCTTCATTCTGTGATTCCTCATACCTTGAGTCTTTGCACAAAGACCAAACTCTAATGCCCCTGTGCCAAATGCCTGCAACCAGAGCAAGGCCTCATAATGTTTCAGAGCACAAGGATGTAAATAGCTGGTTTTTCTCTTCAGATTTTAGTCAGAGGTAAAGCCTGAGGGAACAAGAGTCCAATCTGAGTGAATGAAGATGTGTTGCTGTGTTTTTACTCACTAAAACACAAGAAAAGCAATTTTTAGGGTTTGTACTTGTTTTCTGTTTGTTGATTGGATTGAGGTTTTTTTAAGTTTGAATGCAAAATGAAAAGTGAGTGGAAGGAGGGTTAGAATCAAAACTTTTTTACCCTGCTGCTCAGTGAGGAAGACCTGTATCATACAGGAAATAGATACCAGGTTACAGTTTCTTCCTCTCCTTCCTGAAACATGATAATACAGCTACCTTCTCATACTTCAGAATTTTTTTGTATCCGCTGACATGTTTCCCCCTTCTTCTGTGGTCTGTTCTCTGTGCACGCATAGCTTCTCACACCACTTGCAGCCCTTCCTTTCACTAGGCAGGCTTCTTCCTTTCATCCTTTTGTGAAAATTTACAGAGAAATATCATAATCTGTCTCTATAAGGTGTTAAATAATAGGTGTATTATTGTGATAAAGCTAAACATGTTTTCTACTTACCTAGTTTTCAAAAGAGGGAGACATGAAAAACAAGCCCAAGAATAATGACAGAATTGGGGAAGGATTTTAGGAATATTCTCTGTTCCTGCTACCGTACCACACTCATTCATATGAGCAAACATGATTAATCTACTTTATTTGGGAAAGCATCCCTCTGTTTTTAATTTTTAGTGTAAAACTCTTCTTCATTTCATTAGATGTTTCAGGAAGGTACTATCACAGGTGTTTTTATAGTTTTTTTTTTTTTCCTGAATGTGTGCACCATGATTTTTTTAAGTGGCCAGATGTTTTTATAAGATTTTGATTCAGAAATGGATTGTGTACTTCATTAAAAGACAAGAAAAGAAACTCATCCAAAGTAAACACATGCACATGCACACATATGCACAAACAAGGCAACAAATGAGAGGAAGGATTTAGTGACAACATCATTTTCCACTGACTGAGTGGTTAGAGTCCAGTGTTTAATATCAGACAACCTCTTTCTCTCCCCTAAAGCTTTAAATAAATACTTGTGCTAATTGCCGGTAGCAGCAGAACACAGCATCACGTGTTTCAGAACTGACACGGATGTGAAAGGGAATAAACAAGGCATGGTAGATTAAACCCCATGGAGTGCTGTTTTTCTGTCACTGTCAGTGTATAGCAAGGAGTCCCTTGCTATTTGCTGTTTCTGTCCCTGTAATGTATGCCGGATACCTATAATTTATGACACAAAGCCATTGCTTCGTGAATTGCACTTCCTTTCAAACTGATGCTGAACTCGTTAGTGGGGGAAGTGTGACAGGTTGATAGTGGTTTCTTATCTTCAGGTTAAACATTTTCAGAATAATTCATGGCCAGCAACTGCTGGAGCTGTAATGTTTTTTTAATTAGAGCTGGAGTGGACTGTTCACTAAGCTTTTGTGCTCCAGCAAACAAGACCTCATCACCATCAGCCTGAAGCTTGTTACCTTCCCATCCATCAGATTTCAGGGAGGAAGCATTCTGAAACTCACTCTCCTGAGCTTGAAAGAGCTGTCCCAAGCACTGAAGCTGCCATCTCTCTGGAAAACCCAGGGTGACTCTATTTCCGGCCATCACCATTCAAAAACAACAAACATAATAAGAATGAAGAAATAAGAACCTTTACTTAGAAATAGTAACACTTTTTTGGGGTGCAATGTTATTCCTATTTCTGTCCTCACTACTTTAAACCAGTAAGATATGTGTTTTAAAGCTTCTTTACTGTCAAGGCCAGAATCTGGATTTCCAGTACCCTGAAGAAAGGTTACAACTTCTTTTGAAATCCCATCATTCAAGGAGATAGAGATATAGAAAGCAGACTGTGAGACTTATGACAAAAATCACAAAAGCTCACTCTAAAAAGGTCACAGTCCAAATGAGATCTTACTAATGCAAGTTTAATTGCTTTGTTGAGCTGTATCAACTTACATCAACTGAGAATCTAGTTTGGTCTCTAATTTCAACTGTCCACATGCTCCAACAGCTGTACAAGTTACCTGTAAATTGGTATTTCTCTGTATTCCTCAAGAATCAGACTATACTCAAGTACTCAGTGCAAAGGGATAAAAGTGTACTCCAGTTTGTGCAGTCTGCCTTATAGGTCCCTTTATGTTAGGTGAATTGCACCCCAGGTAGGTTTATCCCAAAATTTACCTTGTCTAAACATGCAAATATTCCCACGGACTAATTTATCACAATTGAGACCAAACCAAATAACACCAACATTAATTTCTGATGTTACTCCTTTGTGTCTGTCTGTTTGTTATACAAATTCCTTGTTTATTTTCTTTCACTGTTTTTTTACATTCACAGGATCCATGTAAAGTTCTGGGGCCATCCCTTCAAAACAACTGACGTCTACCTCTAGCTTCTCTGTCATAAAATATGGCATAAGTCCTAATTAGAGCTCACCCACAGTAAAAAAATCTGCCTTGTATCTTTTCTTGTAACAGATGAGTTGTTTTTTCTTTCCAAGTTTGTTGGAAAAATAAAAAATTCAGTGTTTTTTTAAAAAGAGAGAAAAAATCACTGTAAATGAATAAATGAGCAAACACACGTGCATTTTTAATAATGCATGAACACTTATTTTAAGAATAATATTCATGGAAGAGCTATGATTGTTATATGCCTGAAATTCCCAAATGGCAAAATATAATTAAAGTAAGAACTGTTGAACAAATAAACCTGTTAAATACACAATATTACCAGGCAAAATGGCTATGCATTTATCACTTTGCCACTTTAATTACATTGACTGCTGCTCTTCATGCATATATTAATATCTCACTAACATAATGGAGGCTGAGACATAAATTACAAAGCACTGTCTTAAAGAAAGACTTTTATCCAGGCAGAGTACACCAGTACACAGTAACTAGTATTACATACTTTTATTATAGAACTTAACATTGAAACTGATCACTGCTTTTATTTGGATAGTGTTTCTTGCAGATTTTAGAAACCTCATCTCCTTAAAATAGTAATTAATGAAGTGTTGGCTTGGAAAACCCAGCTAGAATGGGTTTCAGATGCATGGGTCAAGAGATTCAGCCTGGGATTCTGAAAGTAGTTAAAGTGCAAAACTCACAGAAGATATTCAGCTTATCTTGAGAAAAGAAAGGAAAGGGAAAAGCTGTATGTCATGTTTTCTGTATAAATAAAGACTACTATTTTAAGATTGTATGGATTATTTCAGGAGGTTCTACATCATCATCGATTGGCTGGATGTGGCTTTGAGTGGGTGTGCTAGCTATTCACAGCAAAAAAAAGGTCAGGAAATTCATTCCCATGGGATGAACTTTTCTGAACCTGGAAATGAGCAAAGAGACTTGGAAGTGGCTTTTGACCATTTGGATGAATGATGCAAAAGCTGCCTTCAGCATATTGTAATTCTATAATGTATGCAGCACTGCCTGTGTTTTGAGACCAAAAACTGTTAAATACTGTTATTTGGCCTGAGAAACCCCTTGGAATGGGAGGTTTGGTTGAACAAAATTCAGGAAATATTCTCACGCATCTTGTCATCTTAAAGACCTACTTACAGAGGGTTTATTAAATGTTCATCTCTTGACTAATAGCTGTTAAAACCATCTTAGAGGCAAAAGGTCTTACACAGGGTTATAGGCAACTCAGAACAAATTGTCTAGAACTTTACTGTTCCACAATATCAAATGTTGTAGAAAATTTTGACCACAAAGTCAAGTCTGTGGCTATTTATCTGAGTTGAGGGTATTTTACCACTCAGTGTATTTACCACTGTATTTTCTTCATGCCCCCTGCCTTGCCTGGGCTACAGGAAAGAAAACACTTCCAGAATGGGAATCAATATTCTTTCCATAGTGCTTCATAAAGTAACCTCAGAGCAGAGACAGAATATAAGTCTTGTTCTGCATAGATATCCATTTCCTCATTGATGCCCATCATTTTAATATTTGGGGTTTTCTTTTTTTATCCCCAACTATTAATGATATATCAAACTTTTTTTTATGGAAGGAGAGCATAGGATTTTCCCTATGTAATAAATGAAGAGCTAAAGAATATACATAAGTTTAGAGGAGTTCTTAATTTCTTAGCTGTAAAAACAAAGATCCAATTTTTCAGGTTCCTTTGCTTATTGTACCATTCTGTGCATTAACAAATACAGAAAATTTAAAATTCAACTGTAAGTATTAAACATACCACAGGGCTGCCACTGGGTGACTGAAACTGACACTACAGTGGGACACAGGAGAACAGCTGCCCCAATGTGTGTTTATGTCCATGGATTTCCCAGAATTATGCAGAAATTAAATGCTGCCACAAAGGGTAGAATTGCATTTTGATGGCAAGGATTATGCTGCCTTTGCCACAAAATCATGCAATCCCTTCCTCTCATCTTACCTTAACCATTGCACACTGTCCAAATCCTGCTATCAGAGAGGCACAAATGTTCTAATAATATCTTTATTTACTAGTCAATGTTGACTTGTTCCTTGAGTAGGTTTACTCAGTCCTACTGAATGATGCTGAACCAGTGTAAGAAAACTCATTGTCACTTCCATAAGCAACATGAACCTCTAAAGGGACCCAAATTCAAACTGCATTGACAAATTGAGGGCTGGTATATGCCAGGCTTCTAACCACATGAGCATGTGACATGAATTAAAAAAATAAAAAAGAAAAAGAAAAAGAAATAGAGAAGAGCATTATATTAAAAGCTAATATAAAAAACTGCATCAAGAGGAAGCACTATGGAGCCTCAGTCTTTGCCCCTGTCACATTGTCTTCTACTGATTAAACAGAGTAACCAGTAGCAGTGGGAAGCAGGAGGCTGTTATCTTCAGTAATCTGCCCTTAGCAGTGGATGGAGGACAAAGCTTGACACTATATTTCACAATTACTCTCTTCACAGCTGGAAGTAATGTTGTAATTCATAAACCTGATGTGGTTTTCCAAATCTGAGTGGAAATGCAGTTCAAAAGCTTCGGTCTGTTCTGTCCCATGACTCTCTGCATTTGTCTCCCAAAAATCTAAATTGTCCAAAATCATCCTTATAGAACCGAGTTCGATCTCTATCCCATCCTGCTCAGTTCTTTACTCCCTGCTCCTTTTGCCTCAAAGATGTAAAGATAATTCCAGTTGATAAAGCACCTAAGGAATATTGATTTTCAGCCAAACTTTAAAAATTAGAATTTAGAAATTTAGAAATTGCAGTTCTTTAGGCTGAACATCTTGAAAAATCTGGACAAATCTTCACATTTTACATGACTTCTCCAAAGTATAAGAGTGTCTCATTTCCTTCACATCAGGCTTTTTGGGTGGAGCCAGTCTACTTTTGTCACTGTAATGTATGGATTTTTAATTATTTTTTTAATATAATTTGGTTTGACCAGTAGTTGCCTGCAAATGAGACATTGGAAAAACAATAATTTTCTTGGTAAATTGCCTGTGTGATTTTAACAATGGCATTTTTCTTTAGCAAAGTATAAAGTTCAAAAACAAGTCTGGGAACTTTTGTTGGTTTTTGGGAGTAGGATTTTTTTGGTGTTTTTTTTTAAAAGCCCAAGTTAATGCTTTTGAAATAGATTTTCATTTTCTTACATTTCATATTGTCTTGCCTCAGGTGTCCTCCCACTGAAAGTTGAAGAGAGTATATAAGAAACATTGTCAAAATCTAATCCTTGATTCCTGTGGTCCAGTCTTCAAGACATAGCAGCATACATTAGGGCCTTTAGTCACTCACAATTTCCACTGGATTTGCCTGCTACATAAATTTGACAAGAACACTGTAAATTTTTTTTAAAAAGTAGGAATTTCCAAATTTGTTATATGTTACTGTAGATTAAAAAAAATGTTTTCAAATTGAGATCAGTTATTATCTCGTAGAATATTCTGAAATGTTCCTTCATTCCTGATAAAATAACAATTGTGCTTTCAACAAGAACAACAACATCAAGAACAAATCTCATATGTCAAGTAGTGACAAAGCCAATTTCCAGGTGCTATAAACTGCAGACATTCTCATGAACTCCCAAAAAAACTACACTGATTTACACCACTGTGCTTAAGTACAGCCTTGTGGTTTAAAGCAGCAATGGTTCTTAGAAAATATCTAAAGGTACTCAAAACCAAAATTTAAGGGAAAATCCTCTGGCAGAAGTGACACTGTCACAGGATGGCATAGACCACTGGAATAACAACCATGCTATCAAAACATAGCCAGAGGAACGTGGTTTGAAAAGAATTAGAATATCATTATCAATGACATGAAGAAAAAAAGATAAGAACAGCTTAACTACTGCCTGTCAGTGCATGCACCTAGTTCGGCACCCAGCTTAAATAGTATTCAGGCAGCTGCCTGTGTATATACCCAATATTACATGTTAATGTAAAAGTTAAGACTGCCAAGGTAGCCCTTTTTTTTTTTTTCTTGCTCATTCAGATGGAAACACCAGCGCCTATGTTAAACTTTATTGCATGGTGTTTATGTACTGTGCCTTCAAAATTGAACACCAGGATGTTCAGGGCTGCTCCATGACTGACAACTTCTCCATGCTCTACAGCAGAGTTGAAAAGCAAATAGACCCAACAGGGCTCAGCATATGGAGGGGACTTCAATTTCTTATTAAAAAGACTCTGACCTTTCTCAATATTAATCTCATCCACATGTCTTCACCTCCCAGTAGCTCAGATTTCCCACTTCTAGAATGAATAAGAGGAGAGCTTGTCTATTTGGATAGAACTGGAAAGGAATTTAATATCCACCTGTCACAAGGACATCCTTGTTCAACAAACAGGGGAAAGGTACTCAAAATAATGGTCTGGGTTGTAGCCCTAATTTTATGGTAAAACCATGGGGCAACAATAAGCAATTCCTTTTAACATTTTCATCTCTGCTTTCCTTCACCCGTTTTGTATTGGCTGCTAGAGGGTTTATTAGGGAACTGTCCCTTATTGTGATGTTGCTTCTATTTCTTTTCTCATGCCCAGTGCAGAGCCCTTTAGTGGTTACATGGTTTAGAGCATCTGTTGTTGTAATTTCAAGAATTTTTAAGTTATTTCATCCAACAACAAAATAATTGTGTTCTTTAATGCGTTGAATACTTCAGACCGTAAACACGCAAATCATTAAAGGAATGATAAAGGAAACACAGTATAAAATTGAAATAGATGTCAACTTGATAGGCTACTACAGCTCAAGAGGAATTACAGTCTGTCATTCAAAAAGTCAAATACACAGTGGTTAAATACTAGAAAATATTTATGAGACAAACAGCAGTATTCAGAGTTCAGATAAAGAGGCTGTTCTAAGGCATGACAAAAAATGGCATCTGTTGAAATACTTCTAGCACAGAGAAATCTGAGATAGCATTCCTTCTTTCTCAGGTATGGCAGTCTCTATCGTTTCCCTCTGTAGACGGATTAAATTGATGACAGATGAAGATTCATTGCCAAAGTAAATGAAGGATCACATTTAGATACGTAATTACTTGGGTTTGCGCCACTAAAAAAAAAAAAAAAAAAAAAGTTAAACACAGATTCAGATATCTACACTGTAATATGAAATTGTTCTTTGACATTCAAGTAACTGTCAGAAACTCAAAGAAGCAGTGCCTTTCCTTCAGCAAAGACCACAATTGTAGTGATGACTCCCTTAGTTTCAGCAAACACCTTTTGTACCATACAGTTTTTGGCTATAACAGGTGCATAAAGCTGTCTTCTTCAAGAAACACTGTCCAGTGTGTATGCATGCAGATTTTCCAGATCTTCTGAAAAATGAACTAGGTAAGTCCTGTTGTAATGTTGAAGACTTGGCATAAAATCTTAACCCTACTGAAATGAATGTGATTTATTCCACAAATTTCAGTAGGGCTTGGATTTCACCTTTTGGATGAGAGAATAACCACTTGATACTTCATTTGGTCCTAAACATTCCCTCAAGTCAAACAGGACATAATGTATTTCTACAACACTCCTCGAAGCCACTGCTTTTGTTTCAACGTGGTGACAGATGCCAGCCATACTGGAAGCATTTCAAACTGACTCCAATTGAGACATTAACTTGCTGCCCGGAGAATAAACCTTCCTCTTCTGTTTGCTGAGCACATTAGGGAATGTTTCAGACATGTTTTGCAGGACAAACCCTTTTGTTTTACTAATAGGGCTCATGCACATACTTCCAGTGGGAAAACATCTGTTTTACAAATCTGTCCTCCTAGATATAGCTGGATTCAAACTACAGACTCTGGAACCGCATCCAAATACTCCCAAAGTTCAGCAGAGTTTGGATCAGGGGGCTGACTGAAGTAATTGCAGAAAATAGGCAGGTTTGGGATTTAAGCTTCGTACATTCTCAGGGACTCTGAGGTTTTGTCTTAGGACCAGCTCTGCTTCTCGGTTCTGAGCATATTCATTTCATGTTGCTTTGGGCAGGCAGGCTGCACCTATGCACAGCAACATAACAAAAGTACATTTCAGTCAAAGGAACTGCTCTCATGAAAAACTGAGACGAGGTTAAAAGTAACTTTCTAATTCCCTTTCATCTAATTCATTCATCCACCAGAGAAATTTTCAAACTTCTGCCTCAGTGCACACCTTAGTCAGACAGTGCAACATGATCCATAACAAAATCAAAGTTTTTTTAAAAAAATTATTTCACAACAGAGTGTGTTAGCTGGCATCTAAAGTTTGGCAGCTTGGACATATTGTCTTTTTTATTTTTTTTTTACTATTGGAGTAATTTTAAAACATAATAATAACTGGGGAAGTAATTATGTTAGTTTTTTGAAAATATGTAGTTTTGGTTCTTCTCCTTAATGAACTGTCATCTAATAAAAATAAACAATAAGGAATTCAATTAAACCTTGAAAATTTAGACCAAAGAATCTCTGTGAATATTTAAGGTGAGGGATTAAAGTCTTCTGAAACATCTGCTGCTCAATAGTCTCTATCAGGTCAGAAGTTTCAAATGTAGAATCTACTCCCTGCGAACATATAACAGATGTTGTTGTTCCTCATCTTATATCCAATATAAGAGTGTGTAAGAGACAGTAGCAAAAAGCCTTCTGAACCTACCCATGAATCCTAGATACAATATCCAGAGAAGGAGCCACACTGAAAATCACAGCTTTGTGCACCTAAACAACTCAAAAAACACTCTTAGCAAACAGATTGTCCAAGCAAAACAAAACAACCTAAAACACTATTCTGAGATAACAAATAGCCCTGGCAAATAACAATCTACACTCACTGAGCTCCCTAATCAGTCTGAAGAATTAAATATTTCCTGAAATCCTTATTGGGAGAGACACTAACAATAATTAAAATAAAGCAAATTACAGCATCAGCTATTCACTATCTAGACATAATGCCACACATGAGAAAAGCTACTAAGAAGGAAGTTCAAAGACTGCTGAAGCTGGAAGCCATGGATACACAGGTCTGTTTCCAGCTGAATCTGTCTCTGTCCTATTCTGTTGTAGTAGTACTGCCCTTTCACTTCTTCCTGATGTCAGCTACATAACTGCATATTGATCTGGAAAGAGAAAATTCAGCTAAGAAATACCTTTTTTGTTTGCCACACCATTCTTTACTCATAGGGAGATGATAGCAAGGAGCAAGTACTGACTAAATGGGCAGAAAACACAAAATGGCAGCTAAAGATTATTTCTGCAGCTATAGTGGGCTGTGGACTGAGTCTCATCTCCACTGACAAAGGATTTACCATACAGCTACCATCTCTCTTTCAAGTTAAAATGAGACCCCAGCCCAATTCCATTTTTACCTCTGCCAGCAATAAGTGATGCGACAATAACCAATATTTGCTATGGTTTTCCATAGAAAATATTGGTTATTCCACATGTAATTGAAATTTATAGTATTTTCTGGATGACAGAAAATCCCAGAAGCGGTACAAATGGGAAAACTCATATGCCATACATGAAAGCAATGTGATTCCATAAAGATTCAAGAGAAAGTCACTTTGTACTTTGCCCAAATGAACAGTAAGCACAAGAAGAACAGCTCACCACTGAAAGAATGTTTCATCATTCTCCTTGCTATTTATGTGCTTGTGAGCAAAAACTCCTGCCATAAAAATGTGCCATTGTTAGAGAAACAGACTATTCTCAGAACTGTGGTTCCTTACTTCTTTCCCCAAATGTCAATAAATGTGAAACCACCACAGCCTGATGCAGAACAGTTTTCTCTGAGAAGGGTGGGAGACAAATGCCTTGGAGGCAGGCTAGGGGACTATATGGCATGCTGCTTTACAGGAGCTGCTTTGCTCTGACAAGGAGATTAAGGAATCTAGGTTTCTTCCAGCCTCCACAGCAGGACTTTGGTCCTCAGACTGTGGCACAACAAGGCAAATGTGCAGAGCAGGTGGTTCACCTCACTCATCATGAGTCCAAGATAGATGGGAAGGGAGGCAGCTCTTGAGAGATCTTTTGCAGCCTGGCAGCAGTTCACTCCGTTCCAGTCCTTCTTGAAAAGCTCTGGCAGGATCTAAGCACTTCAAAAGGTCTCTCCCCTCTCTGTTCTCCAAAAAAGTGCAAATTTTTTTTCTGTATGGGCTTTGACCCATAACTCAAGAGGCTCTGTTAATTATAACCTGGAGTGAAAGTCCAATATCACTGCTAGAGAAGTTATTCTGAGTCATGGCTACAAGCACATGCTCTAGAAGAAAGCACAAAGTAAGCACGGTTTTAAAGAATAAGCAGTCAGGTAGATTTGTGGATTTTTTTGCCTAGAAATAAAATTAGCATAATGTTTTTCTCTTCCCTTGAGATTATCTGACATCCCAGAGAAAACAAGGGTCACTAAAAAGTTGATGCACCATCCTCACAAGTCCTTAGAGACAAGACAGGGAAGACAGAGGCATCCTGAGTATTCCCTTTTGAATTGCTTTCAGACAAAAGTCTCTGATTATCAGACAGGATGGGGGTTTTTTTTGTAATTTTCTTCTTACATCCCAATATTTAACTACTGCCCCACTATTGAGAGAAGATTCAAAGAATAAAGTAGGAAAAGATGCATGGTAGAAATGAGGACTCCCTCTGCCAATTCAAGAGTTCAATTGATGACCTGGGGTTGGTAAGAACTAAAACATTCAGACCCTCTGGATCTTTTGCAGTCTTAGGAAAGGATCAGTGACCCACTCAGAAAAGTGTCTCTATAAAGAAATGGGGGCCCCCTCTCATCATGATTAAAACTAATCAGCCTTTGTGTTGGCAACAAAGAAGCTGATGATTTAAAGGACACAGAGAAGAGACAACCTCACAGCCTAAGAGGTTATACCTCAGCTATGCTTAACTGATAGGTCCTAGGATGAGGAAGAAGTCTTGTCCTTGTAAGGCTTGCTCAACATGTCACATTCAAGAATTACTGTGGAAAAACACAGGAGTTTTTGATCTGTTCTTCAAACGCAAAGTATGAAAAGACTTTTCTATTGGTGACAAAATCTTTCAGCTCCATCAGTGCTGCACGTTCTATCAGGACTCAAAGTAAAACATTCTGTCCTTTCCACTTAAAGATTCTCAATTAAAGGCAAATCAGAAAATTATAAAAGCTCTTGTGCCCCAAGGTAAAATATCAACATTTCCATAGTGTGCTGTTCACAATATATGGGCTCTCTTTTCTTATGAAAGGAGAAAAATGGCTCTACCTCAAGTTTCAGGTCCCAAACTAATAATCAGATAGCTTGGCCAATAACGGTATGGCTAATACACCAGGAAAAAAAGCATCTCTTCTTTCATGATCTAGTTTTTATTTGAAAGGCATCCATAGTAATACAATCTTCCACAAATGAAAACACCCTGAAACATGCAGCTCTTGAAGGAAGGTGGTGTCCCATGAGTTTTATAACTGAAAATTATGACAATTCCCAGCAATCACAGGGGAAATTAGAAGTTCCCCAAACCTGCTAATGAAATTGGTAAACTTAATACTGTCAGTACTTGTAGGGTGCTTGTTTCTCAGCCATATCTACAAGTTATGTCTATATTAGGATGTAATGGAGGTCAATGGGAGATCACAGAACAGGCAGTACTGAGAACGATGAATATACATATTTAAAGGATTTTTATCTTGAATACTTACTCTTCTTGTTGACTGAACTCCCATTAGTGATGGCAGGAGGTTGTGTGTGCTCATGGCATATGTCTTTAGGTTTAGTTTGCTTTGAACGGGATCCAGCTCTCAGCAGAGTCTGAGAACTCTGTTCAATGTCAAGTCCAGCACACAATGTACAAGGGTATGTCTTCAGATCAGCTTCTAGAGGGTGCCCTTCAGCCAAGAAAGTGCTCTTGTACATACCCCTCAAAGAAGAAGATAAATAATTTTGAATAGATGAGGACTAAAAAAAAACCAAAGTGGTATATCCTGGCAGTAAAGAGAGAGAGGTTCACCTTCCATGCAGTATTTCAGTCTATGCCAATCCAAGCGAAACCTGGAGGTACACAGTCTTGCTCAGATTGACAAATTCCATGTCTGAGTCAAGAGAAAAACAGTTTTCACCAATTTACTCAAGTGAATCTGCTCTTAGTTCATCACAAATTTTTCTCAAATGCTAAAAATAACTGGTTTTTTTTCTATGTACCATTTGTATCAGTCTTCCCATCAACAGAGGCTGTATATGTTCTCTGGGTGTTTGCTAGGAGCTGTGATAAACAAAGCAAATCACCTTATTTCATAAGAGAACAAATAACTTAGTAAAAGTAAGAGTCACACAGACAAATCCAGCTGAGGGTAAATATTTGGGCTCGATCAAAAACTTGCAAAAGCTAAGTCAAGACTTTCAGGGTCCAGGCACGTTCTGCCTTTTTTCTTCTGTCACACTGGAGGATGTACAATTAACAGTCAGTGAAGGAGGGATTTATGACTTGGTTATGGATCACCTTCTGTCTAACTTGGTCTCCTGAATCATTTTTATTCTAAACAACACTCTTTGTGGATTACTATCATTCATGAATTGCCTGGCAATACTGGTTTTGTAGCTGATATCTGCTGCTGATCTGGAAAATTGGTGAAGATACTTTTTTCCCCCAGATCATGGATGTCTGCAGAAATTGTATTTGGACTGTTTTATAAAACCTGAGACTGGTATAATATAACAAGACAGTCAAGCAACCCAAAGATGACTGCAAAAAAGGTACAGAGACAACTTTGGGCTTCTCATCAGTGTAAGGAAAATTGTGGCACCAAAAGAGGACAAAACTCAGTTCTGGGACACCATCAACTCTTGCACTTGGATGGAAAAGGGAAGGCCTTGGGAATTATGGTGGGAAAGTATGTCTGTGAAGCTGGATTTGAATTCCACGTGACTGAGGAAAGAAGGGGATGAACTAGAAGAGTTATGAAGAGATATGGAAGCCTGTCTCATATTTTGTGGAGGACTTTCATACTAACCTTATCCTATAAGCCTGCAGGACTTCACTCAATCTGTTTGTCTGTGGTAGCTGGACACGACAGTGACATGAGATCAGAGTTGTCTGAGCAGTGCATGATAATGGTCATGTTCCACCAAACCCCAGCTTCCATCCTTTCCAGAGCAGGTCAAAAAAAGTATAAAAGTAAAAAGTATATTTTGTCTTTGGGAAAGACCCTGTCAAAAGGAGAATAGTGCTTTTAAAGCTTCAGATAAAGTCAAAATATCCCAACATAACTGATTCAAAATTGCAATTTACTTTCTTTTTTCTTGAAATTAATTTATTTTGGCAGTTTCTACATTAAAACAAGCAAACAAAAAGAAAACAAAACTAACAAGAAACACAGAAAAGTAGTATTGTTATTTGTTAGGAGTTTTTTAAAATTTATTTTAATGTGCCAGGAAACTCCAAATGAATTGTTTTAAGAAACACAGAAAACTGAAAAACCTAGCTACCAGTGAATTGTCTTGATTTCTCTGACCAATTCATTCTGCTTTTAATAGAATCATAGAACCATTTAGTCTGGAAAAGTCCTTTAAGATCATTGAGTCCTACCATTAACCCAGCACTGCCAAGTCCATCACTAAACCATGAATTTGAGTGCCACATCAATGCAGCTTTTAAGGTACCCCCAAAGATGGGGACTCAACCACTACCTTGGGCAGACTAGTCCATCGCTTGACAACCCTGCTGGTTGAAGAAGAAATTCGTCCTAGGATTCAACCTAAACCTCCCCCAGCTTGTGGCCATTTCTTCTTGTCTTGTCCTGTCACTCATCACTTGGCAGAAGTGACTGACCACCACCTGGCAGCACTCTCCCTTCAGCCAGCTGTAGAGAGGGATAAAGTCTCCTCTGAGCCTCTTTTTCTCCAGGCTAAACACTCCCAGCTCCCTCAGCTGCTCCTCATCAGACATGTGCCCCAGACCCTTCCCCAGCTCTGTTGGCCTGCTCTGGACCTTCTCCAGCATCTCAATGTCCTTTTTGTAACGAGAGATACAAAACTGGACCCAGGATTCAAGGTGCAGGCTCACCATTGGCCAGGGTAGTGGAGCAATCTCTGCCCTGGTCTTGCTGACCACACTATTGTTGATACATTTCTGATTTTTGCGTCTTTTCAAGAATTTAATAAAGTGCCTTTCAAGGCATTACTCCAGACAAGTTTTAGCAGTGACCAGAGTGTTTTTTCACTCTGAATATTCATTCCTTCTGCAGCATCTTATCTCAGTTAGATTTGCAGTTGGATTTCTAGGATGGAAACACAAACCATGGCCATCTTTAGGGTTCTGAGATGACTGAATTTTTAACACATCACAGAAATGCATTCCAGTGTCTCCCTATTAAAATGCAGAAGTAATTTTTTTCATTAATTTGTCCAGACTCTTGGTTTCACCTTCTTCACAGAAATGTAATTAAACAAAACAGTTCAGCACTGGCCATCAGATGTACATTTGGCTGCAAGAACACAGATGCCCTTGGACTTCCATCTTTCCACAGTCCCTGTCATGCATGTTGTTTTTGCTGTCACACCCCACAGTTTGACAGACAGGCAAAGCCTGGACTACAGTGGGAGCGCTACATTTCTTCTTCACTTTAGAATATGCAGAGCCCATAGAGGGAGTGCCAAAGTATCATTCCCTGCTGTGCAAGTGTGACAAATATATAGACAGCTTTCTCAACAAACTGAAAGAGAGTAAGAAAAGCATGTTCAGAATTTACATAAATTGCAGGGCCCTGTTGACCACAGAATTTCATGAGAAGGCCTGCTCTTGTAAACAGGGGTGGACACAGAATTCCGTCTCTATTACACTACCAACAAAAATCACAATGATGAGAGCTACAAATGTTAGAAATATTAATGATGGGTAGGACTTTTTACCGTTGAGCTATTTAATGAGTAAATTTCACATGGTAACAGTGAGGAGAGGGAGGATAATCCAATGCATAGGCTGTTTGGATGGGAGCTCACACTACTGGCCAAATCCTGACTGCTCAAACTATGCCAGTAACCACTGGCAGCTGCAGCAGTTGTCAGCTCAGCCTGTTCCAGCTGTAAGACTGTGTAACGCACCTTATAGTCTTTCATTAGGGCTTTAATGACTCATAAATCATGTGCCAGAATCCTAAAGCCTGCTTCATCCTTCTCTCAACTAAGATTTCCTTTGTGACCTTTGACAAGATATTTCATTCTAGCTCTACCGCAGATCCCTGTCTTCAAAAATGGTGAGCAAAATCTTATTTTTTAAGTTCTGTGAAGGGCATACTCAAGACAGAGCTAAGCATTCAGAAGTCACCATGCTAACATCTGGACAAATCAGGCAGAAAAAGCAGTTAAACACAAGGCAACTAAGCAAGGTTGATATAAATGTTTTGTTGCACATTAAACTTTAATTGCTCATGAAGGCAGATGTACTATGATTTAAAAAAAAAAAGAGGTGGCAACCTCATAGCAATTTGAAAATTTGATATAATTTGTGAGTTTATCTTAGAACAAACTCATAGGGGCAGAAAGGCAGACAGACACCTACATACACACACATTTATTTGCACATGCAGAGTCAGGTGAATGTGAAAAGCTAATTTTTATATGCAGGTGTAATTTTTTTCCAATGTTGAGGCTTGCAACTCAGGAAATTTTGAACATTTCACAAGGGTGGAAAAAGTTTTGATTTCATGGTAAATGTTTCATAAAACAAAGACCAGATGTTTGTCTTAGCTCCTGTTTTTACTTTGCCTTACTTTCCCAGCTGGAGTTATTAATTATACCTTTTATTCTCCTACTGCAGCTCTTAACTCCAAAAGATTAAATGGCTTGATTAGCACTGTTTAGCTTTTCCTAGGTGGTTTATTGAATGTCACATTTAACATTCTGGCACCTCACAGATGAAACTAAATTCTTGCAGCCTTGAAGAAATATGACTAATTTTTTACCAGAGAGCAAGAGAAGGGCATTTGTTACATATTTATGAACACATCACATTGGACATTTCTATTTATTCTTTAACACACTCTCACAAACACACAGCCTGTCCTAGGCTGTATATTATTTATAAATGTTGACACTTAGTACTCTTGGAAATGCCTCTTGGAAAAATTTTCATAAAATAGTGGCTGGGAGGCTTACAGAGATTTGTAGAAACCTTCGAGTCAACAAAATATCCTCACATGATTTTTCTGACTCTTCTACCTGCTCGGAAACCGATAGAAAAGAATGCAAATAAACAATCTTTTAGTAGATAAAGAACATTCAATTCTTCATCCTGGTGCAGCTTATACGGCTGTACCTGTGCTCCTGAGAGAGAATCAATAATTCACTATCAGACACCTTTGATGCTGCTCCATTAGTGGCTGGTTAAGATAGTGATAAGATTTGTTTTTTCAAATTGGCTAAGACCCAAATCCTGAAGTTCTCTGCTGAACTGAACCTTGAGCAAGCCATCAGAAGATGGCCATCCCAATATTTGCATTGGACTAGTATCTAAAGCCAGAAGGCTGGTGCGGGATTGCTGTGAAATAAAAAGCTGCCTTTTTGTTTCACAGGTTGTGAGTTACAGTGCCTGCAAACAGCTTTCTTTCTTCTCCCTCCCACCCTTAAAGTCTAGGGTAGCTGCCTAGCTAGCTGAAATTACTTTCAAAAAAAAATTATTTTGATCAATTGAACCCATGTTCTTCAACATCTTTTCAGATTCTAACATTTTATGGACTTTTTAGAAAATGTTATAACGTTTATTTTTATGTGTTTTTGACTTCCAAGAAAACACAGTGCTGATCAATCAGCTACTTACTGTGAAGAGAGAATAGACTTTGTAGACTCTGACTGTTAATAGCAGAATACAGTAAGAAGTAAAGGCTGAACACAGCTTTCAGCCTATGGCTGGACACAGGCCCTGCATAACCACTGAAAGCTGTTCCTCTGCAAATGGAGCCAATGGAGCTCAGTTTGGCCAATTTTTACAATCGTTTCTCTGAATTCTGAGGCACCTGATCTTAAAAAGTAGATCTTTTATTTCTTCTGATTTGCATCCACATCCACATATAAATGCCCACAGGGGAGGAGCTATAACTTCATCACAACAGAGCACAGGGGTGGGGGTGCTGCATGGAGCTTGCCGGCTGGAGGAGCTCAAACTACAAAGCTGGAAGCATCCAGGTCACACAGAGTAAATGAGACAGAGACCCCCTTTCATACTTGGCATCATATGCCAAGCATCCTGCACGCTGGGCACGGGGCAATAGCAGCACACCGTGTTTATATACACGTGCCAGGAGCTGCAGCCATTGCCACAAGTGCAGAAGCAATTAAGACAGAAAAATTTCTAAACGTGCAATGATTTCTGTTCATCATGGATTACCCCCTCACCCCACTCCCCCTCTGCGGTCTCTCACTCTGCTTGGTTTCCCATTCCATTTACTTCCAGAATGACCCCCCAAGCCCAAACAAACAAAACCAGATGTGAGACTAAAGTGCTATTTTGTGTCACTGCAGCAGGCCTTTGTTTTTGCCTTGTTTGTTTAGCTCTAGTTTGTAAGAACTTTGGGGCAGAGACTCTCAATTGCTCTTTGTTTGCATCTCATCTGCAAAAGGACCTCCTCCTTCTTCACTGGCTCTTGTACTCTACCACAATAAAGATGACTATTAATAATATGACCTTCAGCTAGCTGGAATGTATTCAGCAATTTAAGGCATTGACATTGGACAAATCCTTATGAATGCCTGAGATCATATAACCCTTCGATTTGTTTTCAGGCCTATCTCCAAACGGTGGTTAAGTAGCTATCATTTCTAACATTTGCATTCCTCTTACCCCATAGTGTGTGGGGGGGATGGTACTATCATAATTATACCATATTCTTCTGGGTTCCATAACGAGCTATTATTTTGCTAATGGAATATTCAAGCAGTCTGCAGTAATTTATCAAATAGTCCCAAGTCCCATTTTCTCTGTGTGAATCTTTTTGTTCACAGGTAAATTGATGTGTGGGGGGTTATCAAGGCTTTTTTGTAATTCAAATTAACCATTCCACCCCCCTCTCAGAAAAAAAGATCGTTAGACACAGAATGTTATTTTTTTTCTAATGATGTTTAGAATTAGAATTGTGCAGGCTTCCTGTGAGTGGCAATTTCTGCATTTTAATTCATTCTTACAGTGTTTTTGCATTTTAACGCCTAATTTTGAAAATTTGCCTAAACTAAAGGGGAGCAAAATGTAATTCCATTTCTCCCTACAACTATTGTCTGCTCCACTGTCAGATTAAACTGCCAACAATGTAGAGTGCCATTGAATTGGAGATGAGAGGGAAAAAATCCACCACCCTCTCCGTTTATTTTACTTTCAGTGAAGAAAAGCCAAAACCCAAAACCTGGTCGTATACTTAGACCACACTGAAAACAGACACACACACACACACACACTCACATCTCTCCCAATGTGTATTTCTCTGTGTAAGAGGGAAGGTGTGTTGTGCACACTCCTGCATGCAGGCATGCACACATATACGTAGGGTAGGAGGGGAGTGGGTACCTAATAAAAGAAGAGTATGTGCAAATGATTTCTATGAATGACAAGACTTCTTGTCTTTTTAAAAACTGCCTCTGCCACAGTCCCTCATTTATCTCCTAACTACAGTTAAGAAATTAATGGCTGGCAATGTCAAGTGAAGAGTTTTGGCATAGAATGACAGAATGGCTGAGATGAGAAGGGACCTCCGGAGACTGTCTAGTCCAAGCCCCTGCTTTGATCAAGATCACAGTTGACACAAAACTAGAAGTGGTTGGTACACCTGATGGTTGTCAGCAAGAGCAGGTTGCTCAGAATTTTGCCTGATTTTGAATATCTTCATGGATGAAGACTGCACAACATTTCTGGGCAAATGTTTAAACATTCTCACTGTTAAAAAAATAAGCATGCTTTTTTTATGTTTAAATGGATTTTTTTAAACATCTGTTTGTGTCAATTGCCCCTTTTCCTGCCACGGTGCATCACTATGAAAATTCATTCCTGTCAGGTATTTACACACAAAAATCTCCCAGAGCCTCCCCACCTCTGAGCTGAACAGTCCCAGCTGCCTCAGCCTCTCCTCCTATGTCAGATACTCTAATCCCTTAATCATCTTTGTGGCATTTTGGTGGACCCTCTGCAGTGTGCCCACTTGGACAAGGGAGCCCAGATTTGGACCCAGCACTCCAGTCACATCTCATCAGGGCAAACTAGAGGGAAAGGGTCACCTCACCCGATGTGCTGATAGTGCTCTTCCAAAAGCACTCCAGGACACTTGATTTTTTTTGCTTCAGGAGCACATTGACAGCTGATGCCAACTTGGTGACTTCCAAGACCTCTGGGGCCTTTCTTGCCAGGCTATTTTACAATAGTTTGGCCCCAGACTAGTGTGGTGCATGGGCAGGACCTGACATTTCCCTTTCTTGAGCTCCAGGAGGTTCCTGTCATGCATTTCTCTAGCCTGTTTATGTCCCTCTGGACAGGGGTGGCAGCGCAACCATCAGGCATATCAGCCACTCTTTCCATTTTTTGTCATCTGCAATCTTGCTGAAAGCATGTTGTGTCTCACCATCCAGGTGATTAACGAAGATACAAAATACTAGCTTCAGGACTGATTTCTGGGGTACAGTACAGTGACTGGGCTCTAGCTGAACTGATCGTGTAACTGGTCACAAAACACTGAACCCATAAATTCAACCAATTTTTACCCTACCACAGAGTCCACATCCTTCATTTTCCTCACCTCATAATCCATATTTCCTTTACTTTCTATGAATATACAAGGGGAAGCAGTATGGAGTGTTACAGAGGAAATGAAAAAAAACATATGGAGAGGTTATTGCCTTCATCTGCTCCTATAAATGTTCTGTCCATCTCATCTTCTTAGATCTTGTTTTCACCACAAATATAAGTGGTGTCACATGGCTTTTCTAGAGAACTGCTTCTATAAAGTATATTACAAGGAGAGTTTCTTGCTTTTTCAACCCACAGGGCTAATTTTCCTTTGCATGGAATACCATATGCTGCCATCAGTCTGCATTCCACTTAGGCTGTCTGAATACAAGAACCTATTTATACCCTCACTTATAGAAACAGCTCCCACTCATTCATTGTTGGGTCGAAGCAGAACCAGCTAATAAGCAGTGTGGAGATCAGACATGAAGCATGAAAGCAGAAAATCTACCAACCATAAGGTTTTTCATCCCTCATTCATCATTTTGGGCCAAAATTTTATCCTGTAGCCAAGTATTCCTCCAGTAAAGGCTTGTATTAAAACTCATGGGTTACTGGGGGAAAAGAGAGAGGTACAGTTTTGTTTGTGACTAGCTGGTCTTTTCTAATGAAAACCATTCTGTCACCAAGAATTTCTGGTTTTTTCCAACAGTTAATCTTTCTGTAGCCTTAGTTCAGGTGATACTAAGCCAGGTATCATCTGAATCTGTTGATCTGATATGGTATATTTACTCTACACTATTACTTTACACTGGTAATTTCTGAAGTGCTCTGCTTATTGAAACACATAAAAATCAGAATAAAGAAAGGGCTTGAACTTATCAGTTATCACTCAACCAGTCTCTCCATCCTTCAGTTCATGCCTTCAGCATAAACTGGTTTCCTCCCTTACCTGCTGGATAATCAGTACACACAGGGTAGCGTGAGCTCCTCCCAACCATGCACAGTGCTGACTTCTGCTCTTCCATTCCAAGAACTCACATCAAATCCTGCAAACATCAGATGTATACAAGCCTACTGTAAAGCCTGTCATGAGAGGGACCTTATAGATGAGGTATTGTGACAGGGTAGCACGAAAACAAATGAGTCAGGTATTCATTTTATCCAAATGACACAAACAGTACTGGCAGACAGCTGGGGAGGTGGGCAGGAATTTGCAGCTGCATTAGGAATTCTTACCAGGAGTAGTGTAGCCAACACAAAATGTGGAAATTTTAACCCTGAAGCAATGCTCTGCTATAAACAGCAAATCTCTTGCTACTCTGTTCCTGCAGGCATTTCTTTTAATTTCCATTTTAGAACATATGTCAGATCTATTGTAACACATTCCTTTTGAACCACATCTACCCCATTTATAAATACATCATCTGAAGTGGTGAAATGCCGGGAGATGCTCTATTGCCACATTCACTGGACATAAATACTCAGGAGCTCAGTGTCAATAGCCACATTAGTAGTCGAAGAAAGTTGTGCAATATAAACATTTGGTTGGTAAATAAATAAGGCATAAATGTCTTAGAATGCTGCCTGCTGCCCATAGCAGCTTAGGGCAAATGTAACCACTCTGTGTTTCCAGTGGATTTGTGGCATTATGATTAAACCAGAATTCACTCATTTGCTTAGCTCATCTTCTGCAGTGAGGGTTTCCATCACTGAAAACCTATAGCCTTTACCTAAAACAAAGATCTGTAAAGATAGTTGAAGGTTATGCTCTGGATTTGTGTTTTTTGGAAGTGTGAGGTTTGGTGCAAGTTTTGCTGGAGAAGGGAGGTAAAGCAGAGAAACAAAGTCAAAGTTCTATAATACATATTTTGAAACTGTATAGAAAGACAGAGGTATTCTTTGTGCACCACAGTAACACTTTTATGAATACATATCTTGCCACTGTTTATAAAAGCTACAAAAGCCATTATTTACACTATACAGTAAAAAGCTTTGTTTCACTTATGATTCCTGCAGATGAAGACTGCATTACTGAATTACTGTACATACTTTGCTGGCAAAGATCAGTTGGTCAAAGGTTTCTTGACTTCATACCAACAAAACAAAACTGTACCAAAAAAAAAGTTTACAAGATATGCTATTAAAAGCATGCTTTGGCTGACACAGTTACATATACTCAGGGGAGTGCTGGGGAAACTTGAATAAATCTTGGCAGTGCAGCAACTTTGCCTATGTAAAAGCACTGCAATCATGAAGGCATTTGCCATCATAACATACTGCTGTAACTATTCAGACTTAGTACAGGTTTGTCCTGAACTGGAACTAAACACCAATGCAGCTTAGCAAAAGTGGAAGCTATTAGACACACACAGGAGACATTTGGTGATTCACGGGTGTGCATAATCTGCCCCAGCACTCACCAAGCACAATCTTTGCAACATGGAAAATGATGCAAACTCATTTTGCAACAAGCTGACAGAAGAGAGCAACACTTGCCACACTACCAAGTGAAACTGAAGCAGAGCAGCCTGCCCAGGCCGAACAGAGTGTCCCGGTGCTAATCCTGTGAGCCAGTCCAGCATTTATTCCTAGCGTGACAAAATGGAACAAGGGTTTTGGGGGAGGAAAGATGATAACCGCATCAGCAATTCAATTCTCCTTTTGATCCTAATTTTTGATACTGCAAGAGGCAACCAGAGCACATTATGTGTACCTTTGTGATACTGCTGTTCCATCTGAATGGGATCCTGCTTTCCAGCTTATTTGATCGGTTCACATTGTCCAGAGAGGAATGCTACCAACTGTGCTCCATTCCTAAACTGCCAATGGGCACATATGCACACACAGAGGAAGACTGGCCCGACATGAAAGGCACTGTTTTACAGAAACCAGGACTACAGTTCTTGCTTTGCCACTGAATTCTGATCTCACTCATTACCTGGGTACGGGTGAACACAGGGGGAATAAAATGTCTCCCCTTCTACCAAGGCAAGGAAAGGAAGAGTAAAAGTTGTCAGCTTCTCATACATACAGATAGGTTAAACTGTTAAAGACACATTGCCAACTTAGTGTGTAATCAATCACATTTCAGTCATCGACATTTGGGGCCAGACTCAATACTCTACACTTCTGCCATGGTTGACACAATGTCACTCTCATCTCACTTGTCTCATTCTGCCACAGAATTATCATTGCTTTTACTATAAAAACACACTTTTTCTGAGGCAAATAGAATTCTGCCTCCCAGAAGCATCTCATACACAAAATGAGATAAATCTCACAGAACCAGATGTTCAGCTGAAATACTCTCTTTTCAAAAGACATTTTTTTTCAATTACCTGTCCAAAAGAATTTTCAAAAAAACCAACACTTCCACTTTCCTCTTCTATGGAATTAGAAGCCTTCCTGCCTTTTTTCCCCAAGATTTTCCTAGTTCAGAATATTCATTCAGGAGTTACTCTTTCTGTCTTCCATATTGATGCAAAGTGATTTCATTAGTTCATGTGGAAAGGAAGGCTGAAACTGATTGTCCTGCTAATAGCATTGCTATTATATTATTATTATTGTGATTACACAACTTTTGAGGATCCACTTCATCTTTTCAAACCAATCTGTGGTAAAACATGATTGCAATATCTTTATTTTCTGAGGACCAAAGTGAATAGAGACTTTAGAAGTGAAAACAGTGCATTTTATAATAATTCAGGAGCCTTTATGATTAAAAGACCATACACTGATACATTTGCTAATTTTTGATCTGCCTCATTGTTTGTGAACACACTCAGCTCCCATGACTAGCAGAGGAATCAAAAAGGGAGACAAATCCCTCCTGAAGACAGGCATATCACTCCAGTCTTCTACAGGGGCAGCATGCTGTGACACTCAGAGGCTGTATCCTCAGCCTATTCATGCAGAAAACAAGAGTTTTCTTGCTTCTTGTGAAAAATGTTGGGTTAAAATGAGAATCTTCCCTAAAACCCACCCAGTTTAAACTAACATTGCCCTGCTCTCATCTGTTACTGCTGCCATGGTCTGGGTAACACAAAACTCAACTGAAAACACATGATATCGAGTAGGATTTAAACATATGCATGGAAGCTCAGTAACCACAGCTCATGTGGAGGTCTTTCACAAGGTTACTGTCCCCTCAGCAGTATTGTGGGACAGTGGAATTTATAGCTGCTCCAAGCACAAAAGTTCACATTGCTGTCTTACAGTTGACATCTTAGTAAGCTCAGAAAAGGAAAAACTTACGGCTTACCCTTCATCCTGACAAAGAGCTTACATGAGCCCCACCACTGCAGCTGTTTCTACTGAGAAGTCTTAATTTTGCTGAAAATCCTTTCCTGCCCCCTTGCCTTCAAAATCAATATGTCGTAGTGAGTTATTTCATTAAGTGTTCCTCATGCTCTGTACACAGCTTGTCTTTGAGGACAACCTTTAGATATACCTGCTGCCTGCAGTGCTGCTGGTTAAAGGACACCTGGTATTTTGTAATGGGGATATGCCATGTGGGATCTTCATAAATATATATTACAATTGCTCCTGTTACTAAGGAAAGAAAATTGTCTTTTGGTCCTTAGTGAGACATATTTGCTCCCTACCCTCCTTCACTTTCTGGCTGACCTCTTGCCTACAGAGAGGCGTGAAGACAACCTTAAGTGACAATGAGACAAATTTCATTTTGTAGTGAACTGCTTTTTCAATTATTTTTCTCCTCTCTATTTCTTCTGGCTGACCCAGGCCAGGCTGTTACTCTGACAGGGGTCCTTAACCTCCAGATTAAAATATGCAAATTATTGTCTTTCCTTCCTCTTAGACTCATGTCAGATACATTGAAACTATAGAAAATCTTTTATTTGGTTGTATTAAGATGAACATAGTTACTTGTCATCTTCTTTAATTAAGTAAGCCCAGTTTAACATGATGTAATCAATATTCAGGTACAATATAGATCACAGGATACTTTATGTTCTCTAAGGAAGACGCTGCTAAAAAAAAAAATCTAATAAATTTTGAAAATCTTTAACACCCCCTACTTTCTACCTTACATTGCCCACCTTCAAATTAGTATTAAATAAGTCTTACTAAAACAATGGAAAGAAAAGCAGATGCAACTCATCAGCTCTTGGACTTCCTACAGACAATTCATACTGAAATTGTAGATTGATATTAATGATAACAGACTCAAAATTTTACAAATAAATTATTACCAAAATGCATGGATATATTCCAGTTTTCAGTCACTGTAAGGCTAAATTTGGATGATATTTTTAAGCTACAGAATTATACTACACAGAGAATATCTCTTTGCAAAGATTTTCCTTTCTAATTCCTCTTGGGTTTTAACTAATTCTAAAAAAGCTGGTAGTATCATCATTAATAATGAAAATACAACAGATCTATAGACATACACGGAGATATACAGAGTTTTGAAGGAGAATTTTACATGGTCAAAACAAACTCTTCCTAGATTTTTCAGGGAAGTTTGGAGACATTCAGGTCAGGGAAAAAAATACTCTTTCCATAAGCATGAATCCCCTTCTGTCCCAGGTACTGTTACATATATACATATATAGCTGAAAATCTGGAATTTTATAAATCCTACATAATGGATATAATTTTATCAACATGTGATATGAAAGGTGCACTGATTGAAACAAAATATATGTGTTAGTAGGGACCTGAGCAAGAGAAAATATAGGTTGCTAGAAGTCATGGTAATCTTCCCAATCTCCCAAAATACCTGGGGAATGCTACATTTTTAAAAAGGCCCACTTCTAGCCTGTTACACCTTCGTAGCCCCTAGCTACAAATTAAATAACAACATAATTGTCTTATCGAGTATATGAATATCTTCATAGGATTTCCTCATATTTCATTTCACCTACTGCACATCTACAAATTGAGAAGTTTCTGAAATTTTCTAATGTGTTAATTTTGGCAAGGTTAAAAGTCATTAAAAGTTTCCAACTTTGATGTAATGCATTGCAAAGACCATTTCAAGCAGCTGGGATACAGAATGTTAAGAAATTGTTTCTCCTAAAAACTATGTGTTTCCACACTTTCAGCTGTGATGTGGACCTGCACTGACAGTCTCCAAAGCAATGATAAATAAAATTGCTGTAATGACATTACCATTTACCCAGCACTGTTCAATATTAAACCATGTTCCTCAGTGCCACATCCACACATCTTTAAAATACCTCCAGGGATGTTCACTCAACCACTTCCCTGTTCCAATACTTGACAACCCTGCTGGTGAAGAAATTTTTTCTAGAATCCAACTTAAACCTTCCCTGGCACAACCTGTGGCCGTTACCTCTCATCCTGTCACCTGGCAGAAGAAGCTGACCTCCACCTCACCACAGCCTCCTTTAAGGCAGTTGTAGTGAATCATAAGAGCCCCCCAACCTTATGGAATTCTTTCTCCAAGTCTAAACACTCCCAGGTTCATCAGCTGATCCTCACAGGATTTGTGCTCCAGACCCTTCCCCAGCTCCACTGCCCTTCTCTGGAACCACTCCAGCACCTCAGTGTCTTTCTTCAAGCAAGGGACCCAAAACTGGATTAGACATGTGGACTCAGCAGTACAGAGGGACAATCACTGCCCTGGTCTTGCTGGCCATACCATTGGTAATACAGGCCAGTACTGTTGGCCTTTTCAGCCACCTGGGCACTGCTGGCTCATGTTCAACAGCTGCCAATCAGAACCCTCAGGTCCTTTTCTGCTGGGCAGCTTTCCAGACACTGTTTTCTACTCTTTCCCAGCCTGTGGCAATGCATGTGGCAGTGGGGTGGTTGTGACCCAAGTGCAGCACTTTGCCTTGTTCAACCTCATCCTATTGGCCTTTGTCTATTGGTCCAGTCTGTCCAGATCCTTGTTTCCCTGTGCACCTACAGCAGCTCATTATGGATCACGTTGGTACTGGAGTAATTCACCTCGGCTACTCAGTTGTCTAACACAAAAGAGGTCCCTGTGATATCAGCGGATTTGGAGATGAGAAAGTTACAGCCCGGTAATTATGCCTCTAGCAATGGATTCAGGTCTCTGTGACAGACTCTCTGTGCAACCATTACCATAGCACATAACACAAAATACACAAAATGTGTATTTGTCAAAAAAAAAAATAAAAAAAAAGCAAACCAGAAAGCAAATCTGGTACTTAAACACAAATAAGCTTTCCCCTGGAAATGCAACTGGGCACTTTAGAGACTGCAGGCTTTTACACTGTAGCCACCAAAATAAATCACATCATTTTCTGTGTGCCCACAGGCCAATCTAGCCAAGCTGCAAAACTTGTAATCCATCTCCTGCACAAGCCTGAGACTTCAAAAATTAGTCTCATGACATGTCTGTGTTTGTGTACAAAAAAGCATGTTAATTTGTAATTCCTGTTTTTGTCAAGGAAGTAAAACTGAGTTCTCAGTCATTGTTAAAGCGAAAAAATAAATCAGGAGTTCATATTCACAGAAACTATTTGAGTAATTCAGTCCAAAAATCTGTTTCAATCATAAAATCCCCACTTTATTAATACATAGGTCTTTGCCTCACCCACAAGATATGTCTAAATCTGAAAAAAACTAAGCACACTTATCCTCAGAATTTCCTTCTGGCTTAAGCAGCTTCTCCCTTCTGCCATCTCTAGATGTAAAATGTACTCTTCACTGTACAAAGAATCTCAGTGTCTGAATTGCTGTTTATTTTTATGAACAGGTTATCCTAGGTCTTTAACCACTTTGGATGTTGCTCTCTAAGACACTCCTGCATGCCCACAAGCTATGTGTAACAAATACCTACAATTTCATGCTACAAGACATTTCAGAAACTGACAGCAACAAATCCCTCTCAGCTTCTCCAGAATCTTTGAAAAAAATTGAACACAAAAATAACAGTGATGTAGTGACACCCCATGATGCCCAAAAGAGAGAACAAAACGCTGTGTAACTCTGCAGGGAGTTTTCCCAAACAGGGTTCACACAACCCCATCCATGCCACCTTACTCTGCCTTTTATTGGGGAGCTTGGCCACAATCTCAGTGATCTTTACAGTTCTCCTTCCCTTCAATCCTTACTCTCTCCCCCATGACCTTCTGGGGGGGCTGGCACTCCTTCTATGAGACATTCATGTCAGATAACACCAACTCTTTCTACAGCATGGGTAGCTGCTCAGCTGAACCAATCCAGGACCTAGAAATTTAATGTATCTTAGCCTTTAGTCAACATATTGTAAGGATTATTCATTAAACCCTTGAAGGATTACAGTCACACTGGTAAGGTAAAGAAAAAGGATTTAGGATTCTGTTACCAATCCCTCAGCCTGCTACTTCATACAAATAATACTGCTTGGGATTTCTTATTAACTGCACTCTATTTAAAATCCTTTCTTAAAGTCTGCAAAACCAATTTTAGAAAAAAATTTCAATTTAAACTTGGCTACAATTTACTTGCTAGATTAATCTTGCAAACTTTTAATGGGTATATTAATTAGACATCATTAATAACTCCAATATCAGACGTGAATTTCTGTTGTCACTTAAACCAAATATGATTAACTTCACTCATCCTCAAGGGCATAATTTTGCAAAAATTAGCAAGCACAAGAGTATCAGCTACTATAGTATTAAAGGTATCATTTTGTTTATGATTTCAAGTGCAGGTCTAGACCAGGCTAAAAATCACCTGGAATCCCATGCATTTTACACCATATCCTGGTGGAATTGAAGATGGGGATTCCAATCAAATGGGAAATGGTTTAAAATACCACATTTTCAGCCAAAATTAATATATTCTAAGGTAAGTTATCTGAAAAATAATTAGCTCACCTCAAATGGACCTTTTTCAAAAACATTTAAAAACATGCCTTCAAATACTGCAGAAGTCCTACTGATGATGCTGAAATCTCTTCTACAAAGGTGTATGAAGTGCACAGTCCTTTCTGTGCAGAGAACAATTTTTTAAAATGCCATTAAATGTTTCCTTTCATTCCTTAAATTCCAGGCATTTAATTAGCCTTTATACTTAAAATACCATTGAGAGCCTGGAAAACAGAAAACTACACTGTTCCAGCTCTTTTGCCAGGTTTTTGCTTGGCTGCTTCATTGAATCTCTCTCACTATTACTGCAGCAGCTGGCAAACCAAGTGTGTGCTGTGCCCAGCAGGAAAGCCCTCGAGCAATCCAGAGTTTCTCTCAGGCACCCAGCGGCTCCCCAGCTGCACATAGTTCAGCAATGCCCATCTCTCACTCTCTCCAAATGCTACCAAATAGCCTCATCACTCCTGTCTGCTCCTGACATTCTTCTTGCCAGCTTGTAGAGGTTCTCCACCATCTAGCTCAAGCTCTGTACCTGCTTCTCAAAGACTTCCATTACAAGCACAGCGTTATCACAGATGCTGGTTGTTTGGGGTTTTCTTTGTCACAGCATTACACATTCTGTTCCCTCTTCTTCTTTCACTTGTCCTGACATTGCCACTTCACTTTTGAGGAAGTTGAGCAATTTATAGAAAGCAGGTCAGCAGACTGAACATTCCCAGTGCATGAAGCTATTTTGGAGGCTGGTACTCATTCAAAGGATGGTAAGTGACCGGTTGTTTTTCCTGCCAGTGCGTTCCCTGTAATACAGAGCGTACCATCTCTTTCACACACAGAGATACTCTGTTCATAACATTGCATTAAATCCCATGTAATCAGAATTAGAGCTAAATATTCAGGCCCATCCGAGAGAGTAGCACCAGCCCCATGCATCTTCCCGATTGTTTACACTCCTGTCTACTCCTTCCATATGACCTAGTAGTCCTCAGTGCTCAATCAAAGAAAGGTGAACACAGCAAAGCATTCACTACTCCTCATCTGCACAGGACAGATGATGAATCAAACTTCTGTCACACAACCACTCCCAAGGGGAGAAGTCATGGAGTGATCAATTGGTGCTTCATCAAATGGACCTCTTGTCCTCACAGCTCCAACTCTTCTGATTGTTTTCCATTAAATATCTGAGACAAAGAACTGTTGACCTCAACTTTTAAACTTCAACTTTCAGCATTGATCAACAGTAAATAATGGATAGGTCTTTGACAATATATTTCCATGCTATATCAATTTTTCTTCAGCTGGTGTATCAAGTCACAGGGATGCAACTCTGTCCCCAGAGACCACAGAGGTCTTTGAAGTTCCTTTAAACTGAGAGAAATCCAGAACTTTATAGACATAAATCATCTTCTGATTGGTAGGGCCATTAGACAGTTGCCAGACAACGTCTGGGACCATTTATATATTTTAGGCAAGCCACCACACAGCTCTCAAGCTTTCAGAGAATTAATTAATTCAGGATAATATCGTCAGCTTAGAGCTGAGAAAGAAAACACTGTATTTTTGAGCATGTTATGATTTCCCAGGATGCTAGGATATCAGTGGGCAAGAAACTAAAGCTAATTTTGGATGAGGCAACATGTAAAGCAAATGCCTATATAAAATGAGTTAATGAATAACTAGTGCAACTATTTAAATATTTAAGCCTGGGAATAAACTGTGATAAGAATGGGGAGAAAAAGATATCTACATTTTTCTATATTAAAACTTTTTTTGTTGTAGGTATTTTTCATATTGCACAGCTTCATCTACTGACATCTAGCTGTTTCACCATTTTAAAAAGAAAAAACACATTTTCAAAATCAAGTCCCTTCCCTGATGAGCTCAGTAACACAAGAGAGTAGGGGATACTTCCTTGCTTTTTCTCTCACTGCAGATCTTCACATTTTTAGAAAGTTCTCATTTCCTAGGCTACAAAAAACCAGCCTCTCTGGCGGCTTTCCTTCCTTGTGTGAACGTTATTTTCAGCAGGCAATGTCCATCCAGACAGAATTCCCTGTATATCTTATGCTAATACTGAACCTCCAGACGCAGACAGCAAGGAGCTTTTTTTGTATTGGTTACACTTTGGGGAAACATAGCCTCATTTCATACTCCAGGGCCTCAGGCTTGCTTACATTAGCTTATATCGTGGAGGAACTTGGCCTAGTAATTCCCAGTGTCGGCTCATCATTGCTAAACTATAAATGGGTATCTTCTGTTTGGCTGGGTGCCCAGGCAGATTTCTTTTAAATTCTTAATCCCACTTAAACAATGTGTTCTTAATAGAAACAAGTGGCTGTTTCCACACAGTAACTAAAGCCACTAAATAAAGCACAGCTACCACCAATTACCTTCTCTCCAGTGTGACTCACCAAAATGCTGGGGACTAAAGACTATCTGACAGGTCTGTTTATGATGCTGATACTCCTGCTTTTCCCAGCTAGCTCTTCAGCTCTCTCCCTCAGTCCCTAAGAAACCTGTGTCCTGCACCACCCTTCTGGGTGCAATGACCTTAGGTCAGCCTCAACTCCCCACATCAGCCCCACCACTGAGTGTACCCTAAGCCATTTATGACTCTTGAGCATCTTGGTGTCTTCCAATCAGATGTCTTCCTCAAAATTCATTTTCCTCTCCACAGACGCATAGAATTGTGGAATCACAGAATGGTGAATTGAGTTAGAAGAGACCTTAATGATCGCCTAGTTCCAATTTGCCCCCAGCAGTATCAGGGACACCTTCCACTAGACCAGGCTGCCCAAAGCCCCATTCACAGGTCCTACTTTGCTCACATAATTTATGGGTAGGTCTCGTTCTTCTTTTTATGGCTACAAATACTCCTGCTGTCATGATAACTTTATCCCCACAGATATACCCATTCTGATGTGCTTCTGTTAAAAACTAGCCCAAATCTGGTGCAGCTAAAAATGTTCCGTACCAGGAAAAAAAGCAAGTAGCACATCAAAAAAAAAGCAAGAAAGCAACACAAAAGAAAGGTAGTGGATAAAGATATACATCAAAAAAGGTTGAAAAATACTTGATAAGAGAAGTCAAACATATACCTCTTATAAAAGAAACACAACCCTCTGATCACAAATATACTTCCTTTCAGCTTGTTCTTTTACTAATAAAATACATAAATACATAATACATTGCTGAGCAATAAAAATGTCCCAAAATGCTCTTGTCTATATACTTTGTAGGCCATAAAATGGGGGCCAAGGTTTCCAAATCTATTTTAAGACTTCCTAAGATATTTCAGACATAGAGGGCTAGAGTACATGTATCAGAAACTTTGATTCTTTGCAATACAGCTTATAGCCACATTTGTTACAATACCCTAACTTGTTTATAACCAGAAATCTGTTTGTACACTTAAACAACTTGGTGAGTCTTGATCACAGCTGCACTGATAAATTTTTTGACTACAGCTAGCAAGTACCCCAGCTATGATTCAGGAGACCCTGATTTGGGACATTAATCTTCAGTAATAATAAGCCATCTTTAAACTCATGAATAAGATCTATTTACTTCCATGGCTAATGGATTGTGTAAATACACATCCCTGAATGTTTTCTTTAGTCAGGACCTTTTTTTCTTTAGGTGGGGACCCTGAACCATTCCCATGGATCTACTTTGTTTCCTCCTTTCTCCCAGTTATAAGTGGGAGGGACATCCAGGTCTTCTGGACAAACACTGCTGGTGTCACCTGGCACAGACTGCATGGACACAAAAGAGAATATGGAAAGTTCACTTCACTGGGGGAATGCAATAACATTTAGTGATGTAGGGGTGCAATCCAAAGTTTTTGCCCTATCTCCTCATTAAACTGATTGTTAGAAGCTTATCACAAAACCATAAATACTCTGTTAAACCCTAAAAGCTTTTAACATGGGCTCCTCTTCCAGTTCCAATACAGTATCCACTCATTCCCTTCTTTTTTTTTCTTACTGCCTATTGAACATTTTGTTTTCAATAATGCAGTTAGCTGTCTATTTGCTTGCAAAAAAAACCAAAAAAACAAAAAAAACAACCAAAGCTTACAGAGATATGTTTAGCTCTAAAGGTCATGTTAAAGTTGGGAAAGAACACAAAGAGACTGACACTTTTACCAGAATGTGGGAGAATATGTGTATATGAAGGCTGCAAATATTTCAGTTGAGTTGCAGTCTATCTGGTTTCATTTATATGATAATTGAAGGGAAATGGTGATAGAAAATAGAGCACTTTCCCATGCTGTGTCTAAAGCTTTTTTAATGATTAAATGTCATCATATCTCAAGAGTACCAAAAATACTGGTGAAAGTCATCTTAATTTTTAAAAACAAATATGCATGAGAACTGGTTGTAGCTGGACATAGTTTTGGATTAGAGCAGGTCTGTCACTAGAGTAAGTCTTATTGTGATATACCCAGGAGAGTTTGTATTAGATTCTTCAGGAAAAAATAAAGACAGAAATATTTTTAAGTCATTTGCTAAAAGATTTTTAATGTTTCTTTGGCTAAAACCACCCCTCTATGTGGAAGACTAGCCACATCACTTGTTATTTTCACAAGTGAAAATATCTCTAGGGACATAAACATATCTCCTGAGAACAAGAAACAATCTCTGCTCTCACTCCAACAGCTGTACCTTTCTTTTATAAGTGAAAACAGAGTTGGACCTTAATAGAAAAAAAGCCAAGGCAAAAAAAAAAAAAAAAAAACCAGAGAAAAGCAAGCATCTAAGGATGCATAAAAGGGAGAAATGGGCCACAGAAAAACTTGTCTTTCATGTTCTCCAGTTGACAATGGCTAATCAGAAAATTTTTCCCACTCTTACTGACCTGACTGTGATTGAATTAAGAATCCATCCCCACATATTGAAGTACTTAATTCCACTCCCATATAATGTATTAGCCATTTGTCAGGTGTGTATATCAATGCACATATTCATTCCTCATTTAAATATCTAGTCCTAACCAAAGCGGGCAGCTCTAAATGCTCAATTTCCATGTATTTTACTGTGATATTTCAATGTTCCTTTTAACTTGGTTCTGGACAACTTTGCTGCCTCAGTTTCTTTGCAAATTGGGACAAATTTCTTGAAACAGCAAATCCTCAATAAAAATAATGAAAACCTGACTTTTACACTCTCATTGATTGTAACAAATGACAAGTCAGTTAAGTAATTAAGAGATTGCTATTTTCTTATTGTATTTCATTAATTTTAGAACTCAGTCATAATTCTTTGCAGAAGATTTTGTCCTTTTAACACATGCATTCAGACACAGTTTTATAAATTTCCACTGTGCCTGGATTTCAGAGGTCTCTATTCCCACCAAAGGATTCTCACAAGATTCCTATTATCTCATTTTCCCTTTTCTTTTTTTTTTTGGCCTTGTACTTTGACCCTGGCATTCTCAGAAGGACACTTTGTTTTTTACATTAGGCTTCTACCACAGACTGGTTTTCTAAACAATAAAATAGAGTAACTTGCAGTCCATACTTGTCCAGAGTCCTAGAGACAGGCTCCACAAGCCAAATATATACAGTGGGAAAGTATAATTTAAAATGTTCCAGACTAAACATTTTAAAATCAGACAAAATAAATATTTCAAAGCACTAACCTGAAAACTATTGCTGGAGCTTGTTGTTACTGCTGTAGCTCCTTGTTAAAAGATCATGAATTTTTAATGCTTTCAGACATCCTACAGATAACACAAGCAGTATACATTGGCTCACAAATTATTTGCTGTCCTTCAGCATAACCTACAGTATCCAGTGCTGTACCTTTCAGGAATTAGGAGATTCTGCAGTTAAAAGAAAGCCTGCCTTTGCTACAATCAGTTGTTTACTTTGCTATGTGTGCTATTTTGAATAAGAACTTCTGGTTATTTGAAATTAAAATGCCAGGCTCAGGATAGTAGTAATAATAAGAATTATTACTGTTATCATTCTGTGTCTTTCATCACTCACAGCTCTACCCCATCATAGCCAGGGTACAAGGAGTTACCTGAAGTAGGAACTTGCAGCAGGACAGGTTCATCCTCTACAATAATAGATTCCTGCTTTTTCCAGGTATTGGATTTCCCAATCTCTAAGCTTCTACCTCCTTGGACAGGCTCTCACCAGGATCAGAAAGAAATATAAATATTATCAAATTATGTATGGCATCTGCTGTATTCAACAGACTTTCTCTCCAACGGTCTGAGGTTTTTTGTTGTTGGTTTTGGGATTTTTGGTGGGGTTTTTAGTTATGCTTTTTGTTTGTTTTGTATTTTGCTTTGGTTTTTTGAGGTTTGGTTTGGTTTTATTAGTTTCAGTTTTTTGAGGGGTGGAAGAATGTTAGTTATAGGATTGAACACAGTAGGGTATTCAGCTATACAGCCCAGCTGCTAATTTATCATCATTTAACCTTCAGCATAAAGATATGACTACATCCTATGCAGAAATATTTAAACAGGAAAGATTTAAAGATTTTCCTAGGGCCTATGCCCCAAGAAAATCACCTGCCTAAGCATTAGAAAAGATAGCGTAGATAAGGAAGTATCAAAGCTGAATTGATTATTTGAACCAGAAAAATGAAATTTCCTTTTTAAAAAGAAAAATAACAAAATCTTGCTGCTCAGGAGCCCAAGAAAAGCTCTGATAAAAATACCTTGCAATTACACTGCTATAGATCTAAGTTTCAGATGATTTCAAGTTCCAGCAGGAAGTGTGCCATGGTCTGTGTCACACAGAAGTAAACTGAGATGTCACACAAGCTATTTCTAAAGCCTTCAGAAGGATCTGAAGGAGTCAATTTTCTCTTCTGACCAACGGGACCATCCCTAGTTTGGTGCTTTGCTCCCTAAATTGCTTTATCCAGCTTATATTGGGAGAAAACATGTTCTGAAACAAGCCAATCAAACACATAATGCTCTTGTCAGCAGGGAGCAAGCATTGCACACTACTTTTATTAACCCTTCCAAAATTAAAGGCTGAGTACTTCTCAGTCAGTTAGGCATGAAATCTTGGACTCTCTTCTGGCTTTGCTCAGAGATTGTGTTAGCAGAGGGTTTATGTACAAAAGTACCATTTACCCTTTTAAAGCTGAATCTGATAACCCCATTCAGGTAAGATTCCAATAGTTGAAACTAATTTTCACCTGGAATCTACTACCATGGTTGACATATATCTAAGAAAGAAAAAAGGAGCAAGTGTTGGCTCTGAGTTAAGACTCAGAGGCAGAAGAGCAGGTGGCAAACATGAGAGCACTGCATGCTTAAACTAGTAATATTTTATAAATTTTATAAATTTCAATTAAGTGTTGAACATCAAACATCCAGCACAATTTTCAGTGGTAAGCCCAAGAAGCTATGACACAAAGGGAGACATAAACTGTGCATTTTTATGCGACAAGTTATTATACAGTATTTAATTTGATATTAATAGGGACCAGGTCACAGAGCAAAAAGAGTAACATGAATTATGGAATTACCTATAAGCCAATAGAAAATAACAGAATTTTATTTTAACATCCAAAACCACCCTGCAACAACACCACTTGGACAGATCACTTCATAATCATTGCTAGGTGCAAGTGAATGCTACACAATTTGTTCAAGTCTGTGTGTGCATGCACTTTATTTTTTGCATAGTACAAAAGCTATTCATTAATGTGACTATATATAGCACAGTTGTTGAGTGCCACAAGAGAAAACATTTGCACTACCCTTACATTACCTGTTTTCTGAATCAAGATTGGCATTAAGAGATGACTTAAATTTCCAGGCTCTGCAACAAAGCAATTAGCTAATATGTGACCATGCATAGTAAGGAAGATTTTAAGAACGATAAATGAAGTCTTTTTCAGCTGTCAGAAGCAAGCAACAACCTGACTCATGGCACCTCTTAGAGTAGCTAGTTGCTAGTGTCTTCTAGAACAAGGCCCTGTGTGTACACTCTTTCTGGAATAAGAATATTGTCACAATATTGTCACACATATTACTACAACCCACACTCTCACCCTTGGGAAAAGAAAATCCTAATACTACTTTGAAGCATTTATTTCACAGTAGCTATTTTGTAGAGTCCCGCTGCAGTGGTTTGACCCTGGCTGGGTGCCAGGTGCCCTCAGAAGCTGCTCTGTCACTCCCCTCCTCTACTGGAGAGACGAGAGACAGAATATAATGAAAGGCTCATGGGCTAAGAATGGGGAGATATCACTTACCATTTTGGGCAAAACAGACTCAATTTGGGTAAATTAATTTAGTTTATTACCAATCAAAATCAGAGCACAATAATGAGAAGTAAAGCAAATCATAACAGCCTTTCACCATCCCTCTCTTCTTTTTGGGCTTAACTTCTGGTTCTCTATGTCCTGCCTCCAAGAGGTGCAGGGAGATGGCAATAAGCATTAGGGTCAGTTCACCCCAGGTGTTTCTGCCTCTATGTCCTCCTCATAGAGAGAAATTCTTCCACTGGCCTAGAGCGTGGAGACCTTCCCATGGGAGAGAGTCTTCCATGAACTTCTCCAGTGTGAGCCCTTCCCACAGACTGCAGTTCATGAATGCTCTAATGTGGGTCCCTTTCCACAGGGCACAGTAACTCAGGAGTAACAGGCTGCTCCAGTGTGGGTCCCCCACAGGGTCACAAGTCCTACCAGGAAATCTGCTCCAGCTTGGGATCTTCTCTCCATGGGCTGCAGGTAGATCTCTGCTCCCCCATGGACCTCAGTGGGCTGCAGGGGCACAGCTGCCTCACCACAGACTGCACCATGGGCTGCAAGGGAATCTCAGCTCTGGTGCCAGGAGAACCTCCTCCCCATCCTTCTGCACTGATCTGGGGGGACAGAGCTCTCTGTTCCTCTCACATGTTCTCACTCCTCTCTTCTCTGGTTGAAATTACTTCTGCACAGTAATTCTTTCCCCTTCTGAAGCATGTTACCACAGAGGTGTTGCTACCATCACTGATAGACTTGGGCTTGGCCTGCAGTGGATCTCTCTTGGAGAGAGCTGTCATTGGCTCTGTCAGACAAGGGGAAAGCTTATGTCAGATTCTCACAGAAACCACCCCTGTAGCCCTCCAGCCACCCAAACTTTGTCACTCCAGCCCAACACACCCATGAAGTTCTTGCATCAGTGATCCCAGGTTAATGAGACACAGCATCATGTTGAATGCTTATAAGAATAAGGTCTATGAGTGCATTCAAATAAAAAGACATGTGTCATTAAACTTTGTGTTTGTGAATTAATAACAAGATTATGATAAAAATCAATCCATTATTGGATCATTATTATTCTCATTATCATTAAAGGATACTTCAGTGGATACTCACACTTGCTTCCGTGGACATATTTATACTTCTTCATAGCAAGTGGATGTTATCTTCCTTCCCCCACTGGCAAGTTTCTGACAAGACCATATACTCCTGGTATGAGCAGCACTTACTACGTCTTTCTCAAATGCAAAAGGTGTCATTTAAATGACATATTTTAAATTACTGAGAATAAGAAATGCTTGGACTGTGCTACATGGACTTGTCCATGGTTTCATGAGAAAATTACAAACATTGCTTTCCACCGTGCTGCCAAAAATGAATTTGCCAATATGCACACCAAGTCAGCTACTGATGGACTTGAAACACATCCAGCATTGCACTGGAAAGTCTTAGATTTTAGTCACAAAATTCTGAAAAGCAAAGGTATACAGCAATTTCTGCTAAGGGAAGTGCCACATACTTTACCACTAAATACAACACCACACACCTGGCCTGTTGAATTTCATATGAATTGTTCTATATTTCAAGGACAATAGAAAATATACACATGCCATGGAACCAGTCAGCACCAAGTCACATCCAGCCACATTAAATCCAGAGCCTGAACTCCTTGAGGAGTCACTGCAGGGACGCTGGTGCTGATTAGACATGACACAGTAATGAACTAGACACACTTGAGAATACAGCACAATGCTCCCATACTCATCCTGGTCAGCCTGTACAGCTGTTGTGCAATACTAAAAAATATGGTGGTTCAGGTCTTCACTAAATGAAAGATCTTAACCTTGTGCTCAGCGAAATGTGATGTAGCCACTACAAGGCAAATTAAACTGCCTAAACTAAACTACCTCCACTTATGTGGAGGGGGCTTAACTCGAGAGTAAACAATATCTACTTATGAAAAAACACATTTCAACCACCAAGGCAGAGAGTGGAAACAGGACATGAAAGGCAATACATTTCTGCTTCCCACATGAATAAAATCACACAGGATCAGCCATGGGGTATTAACTTCTGATAGTTCCCTCTTATACCTTTCTGAAATATTTACAGTGTCAGAGTGCTAATCCATATTTTGAACATTCACTCTCCAAAAGATCTGAATTTTCAGCCTGTGACTTTTTCTTCTTTTTCCCTACAAATACTGCATGTTAAGAATAAATTTAACAATTAGCTTTTTCAAAGGAAAATTATTTATAATATTTTAAAAATAAAGGGTAATCCTCCTATACCTTTAGGTTCTGTGAGACGCAGAGACATACCTGAAGGATTAATATGGCCATATAATTTCAGATGAGGTAGCAAAATCCCATTTGTTTTAAGAAGGGACTGTGTGTCCATTTTCCACCTTCTTTTAATGAATATTTCATGTGGGCTTTAATGCAATGCAAGAGCAGAGCTTAATGTAGGTAGGTGTAATGGATATAGGATAGCACATTACTGATGAAAAGCCAAGTAGATGTGGCCAAAGGGAAGAAACAGTGTCCCTGTGGAACTTAAACAGCTCCAGGAAAATTAACAGTTCAGCAAGCTTTACTAAGTACTATGAAATTCTCTCTTGAGCTGTTACTGTTGAAATATGTTTTCATCTTCTCTATCAGCCATTTTACTTTGTTGACTGAATGAGATGTTTTGCAGTCTTGAATAAAATAGAAAAGAAAACCTAACGCTCCTTGTCTATAGTTTCACTGCATTCATGAAGGATTCCAGGTCATCCTATCAAAATAGAATCACTCAATTCTATACAGTGTAAAATTATTACAGGTTTTCAATTAAGGGACTAAAGATATTTCCTAATTTTTTTCATAACTAATCAAATTGATTGCAGTTCAGGGACATTTTCTTTGGTTTGCAAAGCCTTCTCTGCACCTGCCGTGAAAATCCTATATTAAGTTGATACTAAGGTGAGGCAGAGGTCACAAGTACCCACTGCTGAATGGAAGATGCACAAATGAAGCTGATGCTTCATGCTCTCTATTCAACATCAAACATCTGAAGGAAAGATGTTGGTTGGCCTTTGTCATCACGGCTGCCTAGGTGTGCGTTTATTGACCAGAGTGTTGAGGCTGAAAAGACAGAGACTAGAAAACAACATTGCATGCAACACACTAGGTATTCCAAGACTAAAACGTCAGTTTGATGTGGAGGACATTTCATGTTTATGTCGTCTTTGAAGTATGGCCAGTTTCCCTCTAATTGCTAAGAATAAACTATGTTGCAATGTTGCAATTTCAGTGAAAGGCCTCAGGCTCTTGTCATTTACAAATGTATTTGAAGTTTTCCAGAATCCAGTTGATATTTTTTCTCCTATTTTGATGAAATTTAATCTGATTAAAAAAAAGAAAAAGAAGAAAAAAAAAAAAGAAAAAAAAAGAAAAAAGAGGAAAAAAAAAGGAAAAAAAAGAAAAAGAAAAAAGAAAAAAGAAAAAAGAAAAAGAAAAAAGAAAAAAGAAAAAAGAAAAAAGAAAAAAGAAAAAAAAATTAAAGAAAAAGGGCTGTTTCACCTTATACTTTTAAGACTGCTCAAAAATCTTACGGTATACATGAGATTTCAGTAAGAAACACAAGGTCAACTCAAAGTCCAAACTATACCTCATGGAGATGGAATAGACTGTTTCACTAATCCATTTGCTACAGCTCACAGTCTAGAAGACTGTAAGGGATGAATAGTAGGGTTCCTTCCACAAAGCACATGGAATTGACCTCAGCTGCTCTCCTATGAATAATGGGAGCTCCTGCAGTGAGGTGATAGCAAACATAGCAGGATAGCATTTTGTAGCTCCCACTCTGGAGTAAGGCAGGGAAGGAAGAAAATAATTCAGCCCCCAAGACATTAGCTGAGCTATTTTTTTTTTCTCTTCTTATTCACAGCCACCAGAATAGTTATAATAATGAACTATTTATTCTGGTGCCGGTAGCTGTCCCTTAAACATAAAATTTGAGTCATCAGCAGTATTTAGAGCATTAGGAAAAAAATGAGGAAGTGAAACAGTTGCCTTCAATGAATTGTCAACGTAAATGATTCATTATGCACAGCTTCTATGAAGACCATTTCTGTTATGACATTAATTGCATTCCTAAATACACAGGTATAGTTAAGAGGTGATGGATGTAGTCAGAATATTGTCCTCCATCATTTCCACTCCCTGTTTTCATTATTTTTCACTTTTTAACTGTGACAGGAATTATTTAAAGGCAGACTCCTGTTATAATCAAATTATCATATTCTGCTGTGGAGATTTCATAGGGGGTTCCAAGAATGTTGGTTTGACTAGGATGAGATAAGTGTGTTTTTTCCTTCAATCACTGTACTTTGAGCACATTTTCCTGCTCAGTACCTGTACAGACAACAGTCTGTGAGATAGAAAATAATGAAAGAACATATTACTCGGGGTGAGATTGTCTCTGGTGTCCTTTTTTCCCAGATTGTTAAAAATGAAGACCAGATTTTCAGTTTTAGCCAATATTCAAACAGCAAAGGAGAAGGTTGTGGCAGGGGCATAGAGTGTATCATAATATTTCTTCCCCCTCATTTCTCATTCCTCTGTATAGACAAAAGCAGCTCTGTCTTGCTTAGGCTAAAGTGGATAATACAAGCCTGAACTTAAAACTGTGGCTGGCAGATACATCAGTATGAGAACCACTGCACCCTAGTTATAACTGAGCTCAGCTAAACTGATTCCACAGGAAAATTTTCCTAATAATTCAAAAGTTTGATCCAGTACAGTAGTCTGTGCCTAGAATTTCACGGCTTTAATATTTCAGTATGTTAAGTTCAAAAATATTTGAGTTACCTCCTTGAAAAAAAAGATTCCTGCATAGAAGAACCTCACTATATTGGAGGAACCAAAGCCACAAGAACACCAAGATCACAGAAGATCTGGATCTCTTTGAAAATGCTTTGGAATATTTTGGAGGGTTTGTAATTTTTCTTATCTGGTCCTGGGATGCTCAGCTTTGTTCTCAATGCCCTTGCAGTCTTCAAAGTCTATCATTGATATTTAGGGGATGACAAGTAGATTTCCAGCTGCTAGAGGTAAGACAATTTTTTATCAAAAATAATTGAACCTTGTCAGGTACCAAGAAACTCTAATTTCTCAGAAACCTTATTGGTCTCATGTTCAGGTGACAGCCACAAACATCACCACTAATTTTCTGACTACTCAAATACACAATAGACAACTTCTCATAGTCAGCATTTAATAGTTGGCCCTGGTGTTCCCCCAAACTACAACCACATGTTTTATGCATAGGGGAAAAAAAGCCAAACAATTGTGTTGCATAAGAAACCATGAACTGTTAATTTTTTTTTAAATCACTTTTTACTCACTTTCCCATTGTTGCCCAATGGTCCAAAAACACTATTAAGCACCTATTCCCGTAATCAGGCAAACTTTTCTTCAGTTTCAAGAATCATTCTGGTCACACATCTCTTTGCAGAGATAAGGCATAGTGAAATGCAGTAAAGGACTCAAATATAGACAAAAAATTCTACTTGCTATTTAAAATAAATTACAAGGATGGCATGTTCTGTATTGAATCTACATAATGTTTTGTTGAAGAAAAAAACTAGAAAATTGTCTCCCTTTTTTTTTTTTTTTATTTTAACTGTTTCACAGCATAAAAGCAAACCAACTAAAAAAACACCAAAAACATCCTGTCTCTTTATTTGAAAGCTTAATTTTAACAACTTTTCATTTAGATATGATTACAGATTCTCGAAAGAAATATTGACGCATCTAGGAAAGTAAGAAAATAATTTCTACAGAAAAAGTGCAATCAAAAAGTTTCTGAGAACTATTACAAAATGATAGCAGTATGTTTATTATAATATATTCAGAAACAAAACAAAAAAAACCCAAAAAAAAACCCAGCCAAACAATGGGAGAAGATATATTTGAATATGCTATTATGCCTTGGCTTTAGCATTCAAGCTCAAGGATAAACAAGAACAAAATTTCCATATATAGATATATAGTGTAAGCTAAAAATGCTGTGGTTCATAACATCCTTGAGATGGTTAATAAGAGCAGCATGAGAAATCTGAACCACAGGGTAAAAAATAATGATTGACAAATACTGAGCACCAAAAGGACTGCATATAAAAGGTGAAAAAGCAGAACTTGTTGACAAGTGAAGAGCAGTGAGAGGAGATGAGCCGAACATAGGGGTTTTTTTTAATGAGGTGTTAAGTAGATCAGCTCTAGAGGTTGGTTAATGACCATGCTTATGGGTTGGCCAGGGGTGTGAAAAAAGCCAAATAACATGACATTTGGGAAACTCAGGAGAGCACTGAAACATGAGATAGCTTCTGTGAAAAAAGGTGAAGTACTTCTGCCACTCAGAAAACTTCTAGTGATGCTAAGGTTGCAGGGACTTGGCATCTCGTTAAGGCAACACGTTGTTTTAAAAAAGCAAGCACAAATTTAAAGAGAAAAAATTCTACTTTACAGAAACTCCATCACTCCCAGACAAAGCTTATGAAAGCTCAGTTTTTCCCTCCTACACATTACCATTCCACTCTATGTCCATAACTGTAGTGTCCCCCTGGAAAACTTGGGCACCACCAGCCTGGGCCTACCACTGAGACAGCACCACATTAGGGCACCATGTCAATGGAGCAGAGGAAGAAGAACAAAATGAACAAGCAGGATTTGCCTCACTGAGTGTGGGAACATTTTCATGAGAAAAAGAGCAAGCAGTAGAATTGTCAGGGTGTACCAATAAAAAACGTCAAAAATAGTTAGCGGTTGTTTGAAGGAACATGACAGTGACAAAGGCAGAGGAAGTTTGTGGTGGGTGTTCAAGGATGGCAAGGAACAGGATATGTTTATGTGCAGAGATGCTAAATATAAACTCCAAGGTGCACAGAGATGAAAGACACCTCATCAACAGCATCTGTAGAAGGTCAGGATGCAGTATAAAAGAGGGGGAAAAGACACGGGCCCCTATTCACACGTAAGACAGCAAATAGAAATTTTATACCACTTCCCCATGGTTTTGCTGGGAAATATATATAAAAATACATAAAATCTACCCTTACAAAATGAAGTTTTATTTGTACCAGTATCACAGACAGCATAAACTGAAGAACTGGTGACTCACGATGAAAAATATTACAAAATATATCTTGTATTTTATGGAATGAATTAAAGTCAGTGCAACAGTAGCTGACTCTAGCTGTTTATAAGAAGACATGAATAGAAATAATAGGGTTTCAGACTTGTCTTTTTTTTCCCTGATATGGAAATCAAGGTGGATCCAAATTCTGAGAATGTCACCAAACACCGCCACAAAATTTGAAGGGAAGGCTGTATAAATACACAATGTAAAATTTTCATTTAAGTAGAGCTTGAGATATTGCTGGCATGACAACCCACATCACATCAGACTTAAGACTGAATAAAGAAGTTTCAATTTAAAATTTTAAAGTTTCATGGCCCGTGAGTTATGTCATATAAAGGATATCACAGAAGAAAAAGATGTACACTGTTACACATCTTACATAAAAGATGTAAGCTGTTGTACAACAGCTAGGCACAGAAATCCATGTTGTGATGTAAAACTACTGAAGAGGGTTATGACCATATGATTTAGTCCTTTGTTTTCTTTCATAGATGACCAATTGATAGTCAGAACTCTGCATTCCATTCATTACTTGGTGCAGTGCAGTTTTAATTCATCAATATGCTGGATCTTTAATTCAGCAGATCGTCCATTTCTGACCACAGTTCTTTTCAAGTCAGCTTCCTGAGTGTTATTTTTCAGGTAAGAATCCAATGGTCCTTGTTTCAAGTGATTGTGACAGTGAAATCCATACAGAAAGCTCAAACATAGACACTCTACCCTTAACTGCTTGTTTATCTTGAGCATCACAGCCCCATTTAATCAATTGACATTGATTTAAAATTCAAGGTAATCTCACAGGAGAGAAGTAGGGTAGATGGGCAGGTATAGATCGGGGTGGGAATGACAGCACAGTTCAGATCTAGTTTTACAGATGTCCTGTCTAGAAAGAAAGCACAGAGAGCTGGGGAATTAGTAGGATGAGCCGACCAATATTTGTTGTTTTTTCTGCTACTACACCCTTCTTGGCAATTACAAACTATTGAAGCCTACAAAAGGAGAATTTCCTGCTCTGTGTCCTGGCACAGGTTTTTCCATATCATCTGGAGCTACAGCCCAGCAAGGTTCACTCTGGCTCAGGTGGTATGCAAAAGAGTCAACAAATTCAAAAGAAGAAAGAGCAGAGGAAGAAGATGGAGGTGTTAAGGAAAGAAAGAAAAAGAACAACACACAAACCAAACACAAAGAAACAACAGAAGTTTTCAATTTCCATTTCAAATAAAAATACTGATTTTTTTTTCCCAGGAAGCATGTTTTTATCACCCACTTGAAAAATACATGTGTTTTATTTTATTATTATGCCATACAGTCACCAGAGCATTCTGTGACCAGAGGAGACTGCAGCATGAAATAGATAATGAGGTGCACTAGTTTAGCAACAGTCAAGAATTTTAGGGGTATTTTTTTAACAGCTCTTAATCAGGACACAGAGACCAGCAGATGGGCCACCTGTGATAAAAGGCAAGTAGAAAAACTGAGCTTGCCATTGTTCTTAAAACTGTTATGCACATATCTGACAGCAACTAAGTTAGATCAAAGCAGAGTACCGAGGAGATCACAAAGCAACAGCCACTGAAGCAGGAAAAGATGATGTGTAAAGAGCTACGAGCTAACTAGCACAGGGACATGAAATTGGTACTGACCAAAGCTGTGAAACAGTAGAGCCCTGAAGTATCAAAGACATTGTTTATTTCAGAAGTACAGAAGAAACGGAAACATGAATGTGTGGCATGAAAGAAAGAGACATAATGAAGTATAAAGGTGTAACATTGAGAGCATCTTGCACAATTAAAGTTATAAACACTCACTAGGGGAGATAAGACACTTTCTGTGTTTTCACTTGAGTAAAAATTATTCATCAAAAGGAAACAGATTTGATACAATAAAAAGCAGTCCTGCCATTATATACAGGGAGCAGAAGTAGAGCTGGAATATCCTTTTCTTTTCCATCAGTTAGGACATTAAACTCCAGTTTAATAACAGCTTCTAAGTAACTGTTAAAAACAGTTATTTAGAAACGGTTTTTTAAATATTAGAAACAGGCATCTTTGACCAATCTTGTTTATCCCATTCCAGGCTGCTGTCATCCTAGTGATCCAGATATAGTGACTGAATTATGATTTGTATGCCAGTCATACTCACCCCAGCACAAGCAACCATATAGAGAGCCAAGAGAGTCAGTAATAACAAAAAAGCTTCTCTTGGATATTCCTCAATACTAATCCCTCCATCAGTGGGAGGGTCAGGTAAGCCAAAGGGCTCTCTCCAGACCATCAAAATCTGCCTAGACAAAACACTGTGGATATGCCACTTCCATGGCTTTCTAGAAGGGAACTCTTAAGGGGTCCTCCTATTTTCTTAACAAACAAAGTTCAGCTAGAACAACCACATTTTTCATTTTCTAAAGAATTTTTTTTCATAACCAATTACACATAGTCACATGTCAGTGAAGAAAAAAATCATCAAAGAGAGAGGAGGCCTTTCTTATGACAATAAACTAGCTCAAGCTTTCATAGACAAAATGGAGGTGTGGGGCTGGAAGAAAAAAAAATAGGAGTAACATTCTACTCCTCTCTCTTCATTTATTTTCTTCAAACAATAAATTCTCCAGCCTTCTTTTTTTACCTTACCTCTTGCTCGAATTTGCAGAAAATTCTGGCAACTCTTTACTAATGTGAAAGTCACAGTGTCACTCAGCTCTCCCAACACATATCAGAAACAGCATCAGCTGCCTGCCTGCCTTCTCTGCAGCTGAAACAGCAAAGAGGTGGCAGCAGAAGAGCAAACAAGATGGATGGGAAATGGCTCTCTGCTGAAGTCTGTACTGCCACGCCAGGAAAAGTTCAAGCAGTGGATGCTCGGGTCAAGGTTCTTCCCTGTGACCTGGCCTTCCTAGGGGAAAATCTGTAGTGGGTAGCTGTGTACATGTGGGGCTATTAGAAAAAGGTACTGTAAATTGTTTCCTTTCTGTCAGATTAATTGCCATGTGCTTTATTTAGGATCAACTTAATCACACAGAGAATAAAAATAAATGTGTGTTCGGAATCTCAAATTATTCTCAGGTCCTGCTCAGCCTGCTGTGAGGCTACAGTTTCAATCATGAGATGTGTTTCTCTTCAACGGATAAATTTGCCAGGCATTCGGTGGAAAAAAAAAATTCCATTAAAGCACATAGTCAATCTGCTGAGAACCTGGCCTCTGTTGATGTTGGCTTCAGTGAATTAGGGGACATCGATCCCAAACTCACGAGTATTTTATTTAAGACTTCGGTTTTACAGTGGATTTGAGGAAGCATTTACTAGTAAGTCTGAAGTTGAAAAATAAATAGAAATCTGTGTTCTTGAAGTGAAAAGGAGGTACAAAACAAAAATGAGAAGACCTTTTAAAAGAAGCTTACACTGAAATTCTTCCCTCTGCATCATGACCAGGGAGGAAAAGAAGAAAAAAGGCAAAAAAAACAAAACCCAAGCAACCAAAAATCTGGAGGCTCCTGTCCTGAATGTGAAATATGCAATAACATTTCTCATTAATTTCCATATTGAGCATGAAATGGTTCCTTCACATTGAAAGAATGTATAAGTATACTCAACAAGAGTTCTGAAAACTATTACCAAATTATTTTTTCACATGTAAAACAGTGAATTCCAAACTATATTTGGAGAGCTGGATACAACTTAATCTTTTTTTATCCTTTCAGTACCATCAGAACAGAACTGTGTCAAAACACCTTCCAATTTTCCCATCAAAAGTGGACAATGTATCTCAAAAGCTGCTTGCAAAAGGGATTAATATTTCAAAGATAAACCAATATAACTACTTAAAAATAACATCAGTGACATAAAAGTATCACTGTTTAACTGTCCTATTATTTTTTACTTAATTAACTGACCTTAAGTATTTTACCACAGAAATATGAGAATTTGGTTATTATTATCATCAATTCTAATGACACCTTAAAAAAAAAAAATGTATGTTACATATTTCTGAGACAGGATGAGGCAGTTTTCAAAAAAAATTCCTGTGTTGGAAAAATGTGGACCCATAATGGACTCAGCTGAAGGAACTGATCTTTTAATGAGGTGGTGTGTGTATAGCCCTTTGCTGCTTTGGAGGGTATGGTCTCATGCACCTGGAACTCCCTACATGGCAATGGGATTCTCACTATTTCCAGAACACTGGAAATGTTAATAAATTATTAAGAAGAAAAACACTTCACGGAATGTGGAAAGATACACTCCAAAACCAGAAGTTATTCAGGTCACTGTTACTATTATTCCTGCTGAGAACAATACTCTTGTATTCAGGAGTGATATGAGATTTGCTGTAAAAGACACTATATATTGCTTATTGCTTCAGAGCTATTAGTGAGAAAAACTGAAAACTGAGAAATTCTGTTATCTTCCTCCTATAAAACACTGGAGTGAAAGTGGGGGTTTGAAATGAGGATTGTAAAGGCTTGAGCCTATAGGGTAGATACCAAAGCAGAGAAGTTACTGGAAAGTTGTACTGTGGGAGGGCTGATGGGTCACTGGAAAGAGAGGACACTACAAAAAAAGGCAGGATGGAGAGTTGTAGATGAAAAAGAATTTGCAGATGGAAAGAAACAAGCTTGTATGTATAGACTGGGAAATGTGTGGCTGGAGAGCAGCACTGTGGAAAGGGAAGGGGGGGTCCTGGTCCATGGCAAGTTGAACAGGAGCCAGCAGTGCCCTGCAGCCAGGAGGGACAGCCCTGACCTGGGGGACATCAGGCACAGCATCACAGCCAGGCAATGAGGGGAATGTCCCACTCTGCTCTGGGGTGGCCTCACCTCCAGTGCTGGGGGCAGTTCTGGGTGCCACAATATGAGAAGAAGACATTAAACTGTTAGAGAGTGTCCAAAGGAGGGCTGTGAGGATGGTGAAGGACATTGAGGGGAAGTGTGTGAGGAGCAGCTGAGGTCACTTGGGCTGTTCAGCCTGGAGGAGACCAAGGGGAGACCTCACTGCAGTCACAACTTCCTTGTGAGGGGAGTGGGTAGGTCAAGGCACCTATTTCTTCTCTGTGGTGACAGTGACAGGATTGAGGGAATGGCACAAAACTGAGTCAGGTGAGGTTTAGGTTGGATATTAGGAAAGGTTTTCACCCAGGGAAGTGTTCACAGCACCAAGTCTGTCTGAGTTGGAGATCCATTTGGACAACACTCTCAGGCACATGATGTGACAAGAGTGTCCTGCACAGGGCCGGAGTTAAACTCTATAAACCAGATGTATCCCTTCCAACTCACTGTATTCTGTGACTAACACCAATGCAATGAAAAGAGGATTTACATGTATATGGCAGGAAAGCATCACAACTTAAAAATATCAGAAGGTTTTTTATGCAAAATATCGGCTGTCAGGTGACATCTAATTATAGATACCTATATGAAACCTTAATCATGTTGGCTTCTCTTTTCTGATGCATGTATAAAAAGCCTGGTGGAGGTGAAGGCTACGGCCAAGACCCTATATATGACAAGACCCTATATATGACAAAACACTCAAAATTTATGTAAAAAGAAGGCAAAGAGAGAATAAATTGATGGAAGAAGCAAGATAGTTTATTCCACTGTTTTTGATCAATGAGAAGCAAGAAGAGGTATAATAAGGTTAAGTCCTTTGGAAAATGAAACACTGTTCCCGTATCAAATATTCATTCTAAAACCTAGTTTTTACCAAATTCTTAACTGAATCTTTAAGTGTGAAAATTTGCATGAAACATCCAGAAAGAAAAAATGAAAGCATGTTTTTATGCTTTCTCATTTATATGCAGAACTAAATATCTCAAAGTATATTTTGATTCTGTTCTCTCTTTATGTTTGGTCCAAAATATGAAATAAAAAATCAAAATGTATTTATTTAATAAATAAAGTTTGAATCTCAGAGAATGCTATTCTCAGGATGTGGCAGATCGTATTCTATTAGAACAGGCTTTCCTATTTCTGAAGAATATCTCTAAACACAAAACAGAAGGTAAAAACTAGGAATAAAACAACAGGAAAGATACATGAACCACAGCCTGCAGTAGAGAGATTTCAAAAGCAATGTAGTGCCAATCACCATCACAGCTTTAAAATTAAGTAAAGCTGCCACATCTCCCATTCTGCCAATACTTGTCATAAAAAAGTCAGTTCAGATATTTTCTATTTTATTTAGACATACAGTAGAAGCATGAATTCCAAACAAATGAGAAAAGCATTGCCCGCCTTCCAAGACACAAATAAAAACCTGGACACTTTAAAGCTGGCATGTATTTTTCTCACACCTGAAAACTAATTGAAAAATCCTCTTTTACATCACAGCTGACCCATTTCTGCTCAAAGGACTTCAAGTGATAAGAAGCCAATCATGAAAGACACATCTGTTGGCATTCTTTTAAGTTCCAAGTTGAAATTCTGATGTGGGTATGAATATGCTAAATGTATTAGCGAAATATAAACAAGTGGTAGAACGGAACACTCTTTTTAATGATATTTTAAATTAACTACGTTTATTTTAATGATGCACACACAGAATGAAGACTGCAGTTAATAATTAAACAAACTATTTTGAAGGGCAGATATGCTGTGCATCAAGGTCAATGCATTTAAATAACTAGACAGTTCATAAATCCCAGATAATAAACATCAAATGAGAACAACTTAGTGACTATGCTGAATTAAATACTACTGTCAGTTGCTGCTTCATTCTCAGCAGTTCTGGATATTTGGATAGTGTGGAATTTTCTTGTTACAGAATCAAAACTAAATTTTGAACTAATTCAGGGATGCAATTTAGAAACACTTAATGCTTCTGTATTTCCAGCTTTTAGTTCAAGGCATAGCCACATCACTTGGATCAATTGAACACTCCCCTTACAATGAAGAATTTAATTTCTCTTTCTTATCCTGTCATCAGAAGGACATGAATTTAATGTTTTATTTACCAAGAAAATATTTCTAAAGGAACTTCATTGTATAAACAGAGGACAGTAACAGAAGTCAGGAATAAGCATATTGATAGGCAATGATCTTACCTAATATGCAGGACTGAAAATGTAGATTTACACTTCTCAGAATTACAAGGTAGTCAGTGAAATGGCTGCTGCATAACTTTCATTTAGTACAATCTTGTAGCCTATTCACTTTAGCCAGTGCTGAATGGTTTTAGAAAAAACCCAGTGGCATTACCAGTCTCAGCATTGTCTATCTCATCCTAATTTAGAACAAATAATCAATTGCAAACTTCTAAATGATCCTGTGAGAAATTTTTAGAGAGTTGTTTGAAATCAATTCAGAATTACCATACAAACAACATGAGAACATATTTTTTGCTTCCTAACATTTGACTGTTCTGCTTCTAGATTTAGCTCTAAAACAGGAATATTGGGAAAAAATCTCTTTCCCAAGAAGCTCTTTTAATCACTGTTCTAGTGGTTTAACATAGTTTGGGTTTTTTTTGGAACCAAAACCACTGCACTCTATATGTTCTTACATATGTGAACTCTTAGAAATACCATTTAAGCTCATTTTGAGTTTGCATTTTCTTGATTCAAAGCTGATTAAGCTACCCTTACAAACCAAGCCCTTATGTAAAACTCACCTTGAATTCAACTGGAGTTTAGCACAAAGAGAAAATTAAAATATAGGCCTTAAAGCAGAGGGCAATACATTTGGTGTAATGTCTGCACATTATACATATATTTATACATAAAACATTTTGCATTACTGTTTTGGACTATCACAGAGGTTTACAGGAACAGCCATTAAGCCAAAAAGATAGTGCTTTTCATAAGCATTTTCATCCTACCCAACTTCATGAAATTTTTCACTTGCCCCTATTGATGATGAGGCTATGAGGACACAATGCATGCTGGACAAAGCAAACTCTCAGCATTCACACTCCGTTAATTAATTCATCACCTAAAAGCTAAGTATTGATTTTTTAATGGCTCTACAAATCTGTTTAAGCTACTATGATGTAATTAAGAGGACGTGTGTTTACTGTAAATTATCTAACAAGTACAAGGACTGTGCATTCAGCAATAACCAAAATTTTTGCTCAGACAACAGGCAAATTGACTGTTGGAAATTGTTTTTCCACTAATTTCATAAACTGCCATGATTATTGTCAAGATGGATTTTTAAAAATCTCCTACAGCAGTAAAAATAGGAAGATATAACGCTTCTTGTTTTGAAAGGGACAAGAGGCCTTGTGCCAAATCAGTGGTGGGGAGTCAGCACTTAATGCAAGTGCTCACAGGGATGGTGAAATAGAAATCTCAAGCCAAGCCTTATAGGAAAATTAGTGTACTATAGTGCATGAACTCCTTATAAAATATTCTTTCCCAAATGCTAGCAAAATTAAGAGCAAGGTCTTAATTCCCACAGATGGTATCTGATTATCCACTAAAATCCTACTATAAAGTCAAAGTAACACATGAAACTGTTATTATCTTCTTCCATTAGAAGTATGGAGACTTATGGTTAAATGCATAATGATGTGCAGCATATGTCTCCTATGAGTGTGAGCAAATCTGCAGTCAAGTGAAGCACTGACATGCAGACTATATAAACAATATTAGAGGAGCAACCTAACAAACAGCAGACACAGCTTGTTGCAAATACAAGTAGATTTCTTACCTTATGTTTACACTGCAAAAATGAAATGTGCTTAGTATATCATTATCACTGTCAGGAAAAATTTAAAGTGTATGAGGGGGGAAAGGAAGGGAGCTTAATCACAGATACTAAAACAAGAAATTCAAGATTAAGTGCTTTGTGAAATGGGAAAAAATTGTACCAGGTAAATAAATCTTTTATTGATATAGTAAAAACCTTTCCAGTATGGAAAGGTCCACAAGATCTTGACTTCTGATCAACAACCTCTACAACATTTCCAACCAGAAAAGACATCCTGAAGATACCTTTGGCTTCAAATCCCTAGCTTTTCAATTACTGTTGGGGAAAAAAAATAAATCTATCTATCTATACGTCTATGGTTGAAATGTGGCATACATATTTTATTGTACAGTAGCCTCCAGAGGGAGGACTTCAACACTTCTGCTGAGAATAGTTACTATTATTACTCAGTTTTCAAATGACATCCAACTGTTAATGGGAGGAGGGGGGATATTTGAAGGCATTTATCATGCAGAGATAAAAGGACATCAGAATAATCTGTCTATGTCTTTTCATAACACTAATTAGTAGTGGAGCTTAGTTAGATTTTTTAAAAATAAAAAATGCACTAGGATTTTATTCTTAGTAGCAAAAATGAAGAGATTTCTAAATATTTAATAACAAAAGCATGAACATATCTTTTTCAATGTCACATTTTGGTTGAAGGAAGGATTTTCCCAATGGTACAGTCATTCATTTTATTTTTGCTTTGCTTTGCAGCTGTACTGAAGTTTTGTGTAACCAGCCCTTTTCACCAAGGCAATGTTCCATTCTTACTGGTGGAGGCAAAAGAGGAGGTGATTTTTACATCTGTAGGATACAGAGGAGGCAGACATCTCAATATTCAGAGTCCATTTTCCTGAAGTGTTGGAAAAGACAATGGCCTGCTAAAGGAAGCTAGAAGACTACGGAATAGAAGAAAACATGAAGGTAATTATTATATGTATGCATGGCATAAAGGGTGAATCAATAATTAAAGAGTTAATTATCTCACCAGTTATAGATACAGGCTTGGGATTAATCCTTGCAAATAGATGAAGAGGCAATTATGCTCCCTCCATGCAGCACAAGCCCTTCTCTGGCTGCTCAGATGGGGTTTCACAAGGGTGCAGTGCTCCCACAGAGTAAATAATTTTGAAATGATGAGTGGCAGCACACTGCAAAAACCAGTGGCAATGCAGTAATGTTCTACATCTCTGTGTGTCCAGATTGAGCATCCTCTAGCAGTGATCACAGCATAGTGTTAAAGCATCCTTCTGCAGAAAGTCAAAGTGGGTAGCATTAAGTAAACCATAAGTCTTCTAAGACAATTGATTTGCTCTCTCATCATTGTTGTACACTGAAAACTTTTATCTGTGCTATAGAAAGGGAGCCATGGGTTTAATGAAATCATAATAGGTGATCTGGAAAATGAGTCATTTTTAAATACTTCACAATTCCATTCAGAATATATTCATTCACTGATTTTCCCTTATAAAATCCCAGTGCCAAAGTAGCAAATGCTGAAGGGAAAGCAGATTCAAACTATCGTTAAAATATACCTCAAGAGACTAGCAACAAGTGTTTTCAAATTATTAGTCAGTTTTAGTGAGCTCTGAAGAGAAGCCTGAAAGACAATGAAGACAATTTCCTCAGAGGTAATTGACAAAAAATTCACAAGGAAACAGAACTCACTAGTTTCATGGCTTACAGAACATTTACTTAAGTATGGGATGTAATTGCTGAGATTCCAGTCTTCCTTCCAAAGACAGAGACTTGGACTGTCAAACAGAGTTCCGATGACAGCAGATGAGATCCCACAGCAAAATCTGGCATTGGTATTATAAAACACTTGAATTAAAAAGTAAAATAAAATCAAAAAGCTGGTTTTACTTTTTATGTGACAATCCATGTATTACTCACTATTGCCAACCTCAAGCTTTTGAAAACCGTGAGTCAAGCCACAAAACATCATGAGATTAGCTGTAATATGAGTTACTGAAAAATAAATAAATACATTTGTGTGGTTTATTTCTCTTCTAATACAGGGTGAGCTCAGGTCATGTTTTTGCAACTTTCCTTCACAAATACCAAGGCTGCAGATCCAATTCTTTT
>NC_031769.1:58954883-59057812 GCF_001522545.3 Parus major
ACAGGGAACCTCACCTCCCCACCAGCTGAGAGCTAATGATGCAAGGAAACTCTGCTAGGCAAAGGGAGTGGAATTTCAGCCACAATGTCTCTTTCCAAAAACATTTTTCTGCAATTAAGCTTCATTCTTCTCAAAATATTTGGCATTCATAAAGAAAACACGATCTCTACCCCTGGATACTAAATAGGTCAAAGTCTAAATATGTTGAGGTAAATTGCAGGTTATTTCATAATGTTCAGTTTGTGTGGGAAGTTCCCACCTTCTCATGCCACAGACATAAATCTTCCCTAAATCCTGTAGGTTCCCAACAATTTTTCTTATGACATCAATACAGAACACATAAAAAAGAGATTTTGTTTAGCTGCTCCATACTCAGATTGTTCAGACTCCACATTTAAGTCTAGATTGTTCTAACCATTAACATGCATCACACAGAGCCATTCCTATTTTTTTTCTCCTGTGGTCCTTCTTGGGTGGCAGAAATAAAAATAGTTTTGGGGGATGTTGAAATTAAAACTGCTCCACAGAGGCAGTTTAAAAAAGACTTTGGAAACAGTTTCTAGTGGGATTGGGTTTTTTTTTCCCTTTATTACTTTTTCTGAGATTAATTTCTATTCATTATAACCAAAACTTTCTGGGGGATGGACCACACCTTTTCAGCTATGTACAAAGCATCTTTTCAAAGTAAAGGAGGTCATTGCACACAGTGAGAGGAGACATTCACACAGTGCTGAGCATTCTAGAGCTATCTAGAACATTCCACTGAAAATGGCAGCTCTGCCTAATTCAGAGTGGGAGCTTCCGAGACACTTTTTTTCCTCCGAGCCTTCAGAGTAATTTATAATTTCAAAGTGCATCAAGTAAACTTCTGAGGTTTGAAAATCTGGGCAGGATAAATTTTCCTTTTCAACTCTCATAAACAATCAGATTGCCAGACTGCCATTTTAACATATTTACCAGTTTTAGGATTTATACAACTATTAGCCATCTCTACTTGACAAAAATTCAGTAGCAAGAGACTGGGTTGCAATTTGGAATAAATATTTACTCCAGAAACAACATTAAGAAACTGTTTCTCTCATGTTGTTCTAGCTCCTGAGTTCTAGATCTTTCTCTTTGCTCCCATTGAACTATCAGTTTCAAGCTTCACATAGAAACCTCCTGTTTTTAAATCTCACAGTTCCCCAGAACATTTTACAGTGGGAGTACTTAACCTAAGGCCAAATCCTGCATGCCAAAATTATGCAACTTGTCTTTGACACACAGCCTGGCATTCCATCTCCCAGTAGCCCTGTGTCCACTCTACCACCATGTCCACTGTCTGTCACAGTGATAAAAAGGCAGGCATTTGTGTTTTGTGTCAAGGCTGTGGACAGATGGGTAGCAGGAGTATATGGGCACATCACATCTTGGGAAAGGTATTAATGTCACTCATTTCCCATGGTTTGTTTTGATTGTAGATTTGAGGAGCCCCTCTGCACGACTCCATGTGTATGAGGTCTCCCACTGTATAAACCAATACATTTCAACTGGTCATGTGTCCAATAATGGGACAGCCAAACGATAAATCTTGGTATATTGCATCTGAATACTGCCAGGAAAGCCACAGAGATCTGTCAACATTTCTTTATACCCTTTTCTTAGAGACACTAAGGGATAGAAGCAGGAAAAATAGATCTTAGTTGTACTTCCAAGGTCAGTGTATTCAAAATTGCTTCTAGAGAACTTATTTTAGAGTGCTTCTAGGAAAGATACCTGGTACTCACAGGTCAAGAACAATTTAGCTTCCTTTTCTGATAGGTTTTGGCACACTCCAGGACTAAGGCCTTGCAACTTCAGTTACAAATAAAAAGAACTAGAATAAAACAATATTAGGGCACTTTTGCAGCCCAGGATTACTTTAACTCACTGTCCCTGTGTTATACAAATTTATTCCCATACTGTCTCTGCTAGTGAACTCATAACATCCACCACAGGATGACAGAACCACTTGGGAGCAAAGGGAAATTCCAATGAGAACAGTGCATGAGAACCTTGCAGTGCTGCCAGGGACTGGCACTACATTTTGGCACCACCTTTACATTTACTGCTCCAGATCTGCTTTCCCTGTATAGGGTGCTGGATTTTTGGTATGCCATAGCCAAACTGTATCAAAAAGACTGCAGAAGTGATTTTTTTTAAGCTGATGCAAGCTTCTTCCAAACACAATCTGCTTCATTCAATCTATTAAAAACACCAAACATTTTTGTTCATTATTTGAAGTTAAATTCTGGCTGGCCTAAGAAACTCTATATGCCTCTGGTTTGTGTGCCCAAATCCCTGGTGCTGCTGCAGTTCTTGTAAACACCACAAATAGGTTTTTTGCCAAAGTCCATAGCTGAAGAAATGACAAACCACTGCAGATTCGTAACATGAGCGTGTCATTGCAGACTGCTGTTGCGACACAGAGGATGCTAAAAATATAACTGTGGTAAAACTGTATTTTGGAGAGCAGTGCAAACAGTAAAAGCTCCAGTAAACAAGCTCTGTTTTCATCTCATTGAGGTGTTTAGCTGGACAAAAGCGGGGACAGGGGAGGAAAGTTATCTTCAGGAAAATTTCATACGTGCCAGTGAATCAACTTTCTGACAACTAGACATGGTTTTGCATGCAATGAGACAAACTGAAACTGGATAACAATAAAAATAGGCATTTTTTTATTAGTAGTTAACAACAACAATGTTGTAGTTTCACACTGATGTTTCCTACTGTCCTGATCTCTCATATTCATACAGCTGAGCTGTCTTGTTCTCACAATCAGAAGCTTCACATTTTCCTTTAGGTCTTACACTACCACATAGGGAAGAGATGATTTAGTATAAAACCATAGGGTCTAAGAAACCACTGAGAGTAGAGCAGGGCAGCAATCCCCTGTGGCTTTACTACAGTTCCTTCTTTTTTGCTTAAAGCCTTTGATTTGCTTCAACCTTTTAGGCATATGTTTCCATTCAACCTAACTTCTTTCAGTACCTTCTTCAGAGAAATATTTCTAGCTCTGCTGGTGATTTATAGTAACTTCTCAATATAAGCACATTTGTTTTCCTTGTTTGCCACTATGCTACCCTGTTATGATGGACTGAGTTATTCAGCTTCAACTAAAGCTGTTTTATTTGTCCATTTGCCTATCACAAGACTGTTGGATAGATTTTCTATGACTATCTAAAACATATTTCCACCATTTATCACAAAAATCTGAATTTAGCTGAATTAATATGGCTGATTTAGCCTTCCCTAAAGGAAATGTATAATACTTTACAGAAATAGTGTTTCTTTTTATGCAAAAATCCCACTATAAATCACAGAAAACTAACTTGGACATCCTGCTTACCCGTGATAACTCAAAATAGATTTACCCATAAGAAAATACACACATGCATGAGCTTCTTTGTCTTTCTTTCACCTGTCTCTGCATGAAAATAGTGTTCAAGGGAAGTGCTGGAAGGGCAGACTTGGAAGCACAAATCCTGATTTTATCTACACAGTCAACAGAGTGTATCTACACAGTGAACAGAGATTTCCATGAGTGTGCCTTTGCAGAATGAGCTCAATGCACAAGCAGGGAGTCCCTCCTGCATGCCCTCTTTTCCCTGAGCCCTCTCCCAGCCACCCAGAGTGCCTTGCCAAGGTAGCAGTTCACAAGTCTGCCTCCAGATGCTCTTTTGTTCTTGCAGTAATTTTTCAGTGCTGTTAACTGAGGTTAGTCTTCTGGGGAGAACTTGACTCCTTCTTTTTGCTTATTGAGCTTTCCTCCTCACATGACCAAGTCAGCACACAGCTATACTGAATCTCAGTGTGCTTAAGTGTGGCCTTTCATCCTGAGCCTCAAATCTCTCATCTTTGTTTTAAAATTGTGTCAACTTCTACTTCCCTTAAATATGAGATACCAGTTCTATCAGCCATTTGTTTGGAAACTGAAAAAAACAAGTTTTATCTTATGCTGCCCTTCACATATGAGAGACTTCCTGTCAACACCAACAGCACTTACACATTATCAGTTTTCAAATCTCACCTTGAATGTATTCTTTGCTATGATGTTCAAGGCAAAAACAAAACAGAAGATAAAAACAAAACAAAAAACAAAACAAAAGCTCCTTTCGGAGACAGAAAAACAAAAGTCTAGAAAATGGAACATAAAAATATTTACAGTATTTAATAAGAATATTTAAAAAAAAATAAAAAGAGAAGTTGTATGCACATAGTGAAAAAAAAAAATGGGGAAAAAGTATACCTTGCCAATTTCAAAAATTTTAAGTCTTCTCCATCTCTTCTCTGCCCTTCACAAAATCTTAACAACTAATTTGTATCTTCAATCTCCCTTTGAAACCTTGAACATCTGAGTTTCATGTCTTTCAGTGTTCCTATACTATGGTAAAGGCAAAGAAATTAATTTATTTTTTAATGAAAAACAACATCACGGGACTCCATGAGGAGGAATTTAAACAAAGGCATCAAACACCACAAACCTCAAGATACAAATAATCAGATTTCCTAGGACAGGAGAACTGGAAAATAGTCTGTCTGACACTGATGCCTAAGGTAGTGGTTTACCTCAGCTCACAGGCTCTCTAAAACAGCCTGACCTATATATTCCTCTTCTTTTTTTCTTGGGCTCACTGAGAAAACAGACTTCCTACCACTATCATGAGGTTCACTGGGAGGTTAAAAACATGGAGAGTTATCTTCAAGTATAGAAAGAGCAAGGTTTATTGTATAAACATTTACACTGTGAACTGACCTTCTTCTGACTTCAACTGGTAAAGAGTCCAGAGGGAAATGTTTTGGGGCAGGAGTCCAGGAAGCTGAATGGAGTGGGAAGATAAGGAGTGGTCTGTAGTTGAACAAGGCAGTGGGGAGAGAGACAGAGGAATGCTCCTCTGATCCATGAGAAGGACTGCACTGCTTTGGAAACAGAGCCCGTGACGCTGATCTCTGAGGTGAGCAGGGGACCAGAGACAAGCTGCTCCTTCTGTCCTTATCAGAACAGTTGCTTAGAAATCCAGGAAGACAGAATACTTCCTTGAGGGTGCAGAGATGGAGGGCATCTCAGGGGCATGATGTAATATTCCCACCGTGTCATCCTTTGAACTACACAGCCACAATTTGGATCCTCTGGGCAATTCCCAGTTCAGGCACCTGAGTTCTGAGGTTAAGGTGTGCACTGAGATCCAGCCACCTAAACATGGTGTCATTTTAGGTGCCCAAGGGCATTCCACTGCAAATTCACAAAACATGTGTGTGTTGGGGAGTGGAGAGGGAGTGTTTTTTGTAGGTCTGAACATTCAGCCCCATGGGAAAGTTTCAGATTGTAGGATCCCTCATGTGGCACCTGATGTGCCTGCATGCTTCCATCTGGAGCTGTCTACAAAACACACTGACTGGCAGAAGACTTTGACAGTCTATAGAGAGTATTTTCTAATATATATCAAACATTCTACAATGCACTAAACAAATTATTTTTAATCTTTTCAGTAATCTGAACTCTGAGGACCTCAAATGTGTAGACACATATGACATATAGTGCCCAGGAGGTTTAAGACATCTTAAGGTGTCTAAGACATACAGATAGCAATATCAGACATTACACAGGACCTGAAAGGTATCTATAACAATCTGGCTCTGTGCCAAGTGGGAAAAAAATCAGGTAACTCAAACCATGGTAGATAGATTGAACAATTTCTTGGGTTTTTTTTCACTGTAGAAATGGCATCGATGTTGGTTAACTTCCACAGTGACCTCTCACCTATGCTCCAACTTCTGTGTGCTCATTGCAATGCGGTGTGTGGTTTGTGATGGGGTTTGGCAAGGCTTTCTGCTGCTATCATCCTAGAGGACTGTAATTTACCGACAGCTCAAATGAGCTGCCATCCCTAAACCAAAGGATAATTGACATTTCCCAGTCAAAGCAAGACAGCAGATTTTGTGTAGGTGTGGACATGGGAACAGTGTGTGGAGAGAGATCTGTATAACTTCTCTGCCTGTAAAGTAAACAACACACCATCCCTGTCTATTAAGGAGAGTGATGATTAAATAAATGTGTGATGTAACTTCTTAATTTTTTTTTCCATACACATCAAAGTAAACTCTAGGGTACTTCACCAGATAGCTATGGAAGACCCAAGAAACAGAAGAAATAATGAAGATATATGAATGTTTTGCCTCATGCTGAGGCATTTTTTAATGTCCTCAGGGAATGAGCCCACATTGTAATGTGAAATCCCAGACACCCATTCTTCAATTTTTCCTTGTTACTTAGGTTTTGCCTTCAGAGACACATTTTCGCATAGGAAAGAATAATTAATTTGCTTGGGCACATGGATTCCTTGATTCCATCCCTTTCAATCCCAGTTCACCCTATTTGTCTGTGTGCTTCATATACAAGGTATTGCTCCTCCACAAAGCAGTAGCTGGGAAAGCAAAAACCCAACACAGTTATACAGAAAAAGAAAAAGAAAATAAAACAAAACAAAAAAAAAAACAAACAAAAAAACCAAACCAAAACAAAAAAAACCAGCATTCAACACAGAATCACAGGTGCAAAACATTCAGTTAAGCTTTATTATATTTCTGTCACCATTTATAAAATTCAATAAACATAGCTACTTTGGCTTTATTTTTATTTTAATTAATACTTCTGGGTTTCTGTTTCTCATCTATTTTGGGAAATACAGTAGAGAGAAAGACAGTGCTGAAAATATCAGGTGTCTCTGTCAGGGAGACAAGAATTCAAATATAATTATAAGGAATGAGTTTTAAGTGAGGCAAGTGCAAGAGGGGCAAAAACTCATGGGGTCCTCCTTTGAACAGAGACAGGACAGTTATAGATAAGACCCTTGTGAATGAGACTGGTGGCTTTCCAGGGCAGATATTTGACTGCAAGTTCAGACTATTCATGTCAAAACTTTCTATGAGGTTTAAAGTGCGGAGCGATTGAGTTATCCAAGAAAAATGCGTTAATAAACCTTCAAGCAGGAAAGGCAAATAATTACAGTATTAAGGTATCAAATACCTTTAGTACAGTATGAGATGCCTGAAAGACTTCATGGTTCTCATGCTGTGGAGACATTCCTCTCTTCTTTAACAAGGTAATTAAAGCACTGCACACTCACTGTGCAGTGAAGACTTGTACAGGTATTGAGCAGTAGAGAAGTCAATACATGAAGTCATTATAGAAATAATTTCTTATTAAAATTCCCCTCTCCATCTCTTCTCTAATCAAAGTGGAGAAATTTCTGTCTCCTGCTGATACCCTACATTATTCTTTCTTTCTCCCTCCCTCTCTCTCTCTCTGGGCAAATTCTCAGTGTCCCACAAAAGAGATGTGAAAATTTATAATGAATCAGGCCCTAAAAATCTGACAGCAAATCCTATGCTGAAATCCTAGAGGCAGAAATATTTCTGGAGAATAACTGGAATTTTGCCAAGAATTTTTAAGAGCTTGAATATCTTGGGGGAATATATAAAAACAACCTCATGATTCAGCTAACCAAGGCACTAAAACAAGTTCCTGAAGGCAAGGATCAGCACTTTGAATATATTTGGGTGCTTCCTTTAATCCCTGTATTTCTTTTTCCTTCTTCTGTCCTTTTCCCAGTTCCTTGCTCCTTTGAAGTAAGAAAGGTAGACTTTATAAGTTACTTTTCCTTCTCACCCAGCCAACAGGGAAGGGTCATAAGTAGGGCAGCCAGTTCCCTCTTCTTTGAAAGCTGTATGAGTGCTCTACTTTAGATACACATCCTCCTGCCTAAGCCCCAGCACAGTGTGAGCCTTATCACAAATTTATAAGCTCCAGTTCTGTCCTTTATACTACCTAGTCCAGACATGTAACATCTTCATTATAACTCAAATGTAGAAAGCATACCATTGTCATATTTCATGATTAAAACTGAGTAAAGCATCTATTGCAGTTTCTTATAAAATGGTGTTTAATTTCCAGCACAAAAAAGACCACCACTGCAGGACTTAAAAATGCTTGCATGCATTCCCAGTTCTGGAAGCCAGATCTCCCACATTTCAAGAAGCCTGTCTGACCCCATGAATAATGAACTATTTAAGAACTTCAAGAAGAATCCTCAAAGAGATCAATCAAGTGAGACCAAAGAGAATGACAAGAATACAAGATTAAAGAAGAGTCTGTGAAATAATCTTGACAAAGTTGATTTGAGCACCTAAAAGTTTAATAGATTTAACAGACAGTGGCTACAGCTAACTCACATATTATGGTTTGTGTAATCCTAGCTGGAAGCATTTTAGATAGGTATGAGCAGCCTCAAATCACCTGAACTTTCTAAAGTATGTTGCCCTTGCCTATTAGTTAAGAAAATGTGGTGGCTACTAGAAGGTTATTGGTTCTTAGAGTTATCAGGACAAGATCATGATTTAATCCGCAAAAGAAAAGCTTCTAAGAAAAAGAAAGCTTCAGTCACCAGTTATATCTATGATAGCAAGTGGTGTGATAATGGAGACAGTCACTGCTGACACCTCTACCCCATATGCAGTTCACAGGTTTTATTTCAGACTTGAACTGACCTAGTGAAACAAACAATCCTTCCATGTGCTTTGTTGAACACTTCCAAAAGGACCCTTCCCTGGCTGTGTTCCACTTGAGGTTGTACTGCATCTGATATGTGCCTGGAGCAAACTTTTCAGTTTGTCTTCAGGGCTTGTTTCAACAGGACAAAGGGAGATGGTTTCAAATCAAAAGAGGGTAGATTTAGACTGGATGAAAGGAAGAAATTTTTTATGGTGAGAGTAATGAAATACTGGAAAAGTTGCCCAGAGACGCAGTACATGTCCATCCCTGGGAACATTTAAGGCCAGGTTGGATGGGGCTCTAAGTAACTTGATCCATTTGAAGATTTCCCTATTCATTGCAGGGGGTTTGGACCAAGTGGCCTATAAATGTCTCTTTTAACGCAAACTATTCTATGAATTCAGAGCTCTGAGGAGAAGGAAAGCTTAGCATCTGAAAATTCCACCAGTTTAGTAGTGCTTCCATAGAATGAGAGAGCACAGCCAACGAGATTTAAAATAATGACATCATCTCCATGAATACATAATCATGCAAATAGAAGGAAGTAAGCTCCTAGACCTTGCATCCCAAATCTTTAGCTCATTTAAACTTTCTGTTTGGTGCTGGATCTCTATCTCTCAAAAAACACTGAGCCACCAGTCAAGAATGGAATTTAACTTCATGCCAGACTTAAAAAACCTTACCCATGACTCAAAGTTTGCAGACAAAACAGTTCTGAGTCACAGTGAAATTCAGTCCCAGGAACCAACAAATGTAAACATACCATTCCCCCAGCCATGTGATGGGCTCAGAGTACAGTAAGTTGCAAAGTGAGGACATACAGTAAAGTATGTGAAAACTAACCCTCCCCACTAGAGATTACGCCTCCACAGAGCTAACCAAGAAAGGACTATGCACCAACTCAAAGAATTTCAGGATCAGAAAACAAAAGAATTAATACTATCCCACCATTAGCCTCCAGAGCTCATTTCATCAAAAAGAACTGGCCTTTTGTCCATGGAGACACAAATAAACTTAAAAATCATAAAAAATATTATAATATTTCTGCAGTCAAATGTCCATTTTATAAACAAGATAACTTATTTCAATCCCTGCTTCCCTCACTTAAAAAGAACAAAAGTTGACCCCAGCAAAGCACATGAAGGAACACATACATAACATCCCTTAAAAATACAAATAACCACACTGGAGAAGATTGGCCTATTCACAGACTTCAAATGATGCACAAATTAAGGCACTTCACCAAATCAAGGTCTCCGTTTGCTGAACCAGGCTTTCCAATTGACAGCAAATGAGGCTGAAGTACAAACAAGAGATTCCTGTTATCTGTAGCATGAAATTTCAGGTGATACTTCTATATGTAAGTGCAAAAGGTCTGCATTTCATAACCCAGAAGCAGATGTGAGTGCTTTAAAAAAGAAAAGCAATCTGTCATATTATTTTCTCATTTATACCTGCACAAGGAATTGAATCCAAAGAAGTTTCACTGTCACCTGACCTGCAAACATTAATATTAGCATAGAAGAATGTTTATTACAAAAAAGGTAATTTAGCAATGAACTTCAACGTGAAAAAATTATCAAAATTCAAGACTTGGGTAAAATAAATAGCAGTCTTCTGCAACACTCTTCTTACATTTTGTACTTTCATAGGCCTCTGTAAGTATCTTAAGTTTTTTCAGTAGTTAATTCAAAGAGAATAAAAGAGACATTAAGCCTGGGCAGAATATTAATTCTCTCCCCCTCTACTAATGTAAATTTTTGACTATTTTTCACACACACAGAATCACAAAATCACAGAATGTTCAAGGATGGAAGGGACAACAGTGGGTTGTCTGTTTCAACCTTTCTGCTCAAGCAGGGTCATCCTAGAGCACATGGCACAGGATGGCATCCAGACAGTTCTCCATTGAAGGAGGTTCTTGAAAGTGTGCTAGGAAATACAGCCAAATTAAATTAGTCTGAGATGGGTGCACATTTGGTTGAAAATTGCTTTTTAAATGTTGGTATAAGCATTCACAATTAAACATCACTTATTTTTTTAACATGACCTCCTCAGTTCCATGGTATTTTATATTTTCATTAGCAAACAGAGTAAAGGAAACCTTTGTGGCCTTTGAAAACAGCATCAAACAGGGTGGGTAGCAGGCACTTCTCACAGCGTAAGACTGGAATGGAAAAGATCTTTGTCCACTGGAGGAATATTCTGATAAACAGATGAGGTCAGAAAGGAGTAATGCAGATTCCTGCACTTAAGTCAGAATTAGTAACTCTATAAATTTAATAGGGGGAAAATCCAGCTGATCAGAAGCTTTGTAGAAAAGAATCTGACGGATTTCAAACTGCATGAGTCAACTAAGCCAGGCTGTCTGAAAAAAAACCCTGTACACCATTAAAGAGGTAAAAACAGGAGCTTTATAGGAAGCACATCTTTTTATATTAGGAATCCTCTCACTTTTCCTTTTCCTGGTCATTGTGTCAGTTGTAGGAGCAGTCTTGTACCAAGGCAGCAGCCCCTGAGTGTCCACAGGAGTACAAGCACTGTAAAGAAAGTATAGGATTCTTTCGTTTAGAGGGCCTCATAAAGAGCGTGATTGCATTAAAATATGGAAAGTATTGCTGTGAAGAACCATCTGTTCTCTTTATCCACCATGGCTAGGACAAAAATTATAGGTTTAAATTCCAGTTGTGAAGATACAGTATAAATATTAGGAAATGTTTCCAAAAATAAGGTGCCAAAAAAAAAAAAAAAAAAAGTCCAGAGATATAAGGTGAGAACATTATAAGATCCTTCCTAAAAATTCAGGATTAAAAATATTTTATGGTTTTTTTTTTAATGTTGTGTCTCTCACCCTAGAAGAACAGAGCTGTCCTCTTCATCTTTTGTCAGCAGAGCTGAAGAAGAGCTTCTCTGCTAATCTTAGAGACACTAAGATAAAAGCTGGCAGACAGGGTCTGAGTCTTTGACCATATGTGTGTGCACTCACATAAGGTTCTGGGTAAAGTATCTTCCTACATGTGTGTGCCTGTACATGTACAAGCCTGTGATCATGCACACTCTTGTGTGAACGTAGTGTCCTGGACATCTGAAATTTGGTTCTGAAAACATTTAACAAAGACTTCCCTCCACTGAACCTCAGCAGTATAAAGGGTTGAAGCGTGTAGGAAGGCTGCTGTCTAGGGATGCTGGTATTTTTGCCCACCCTTTTCTCCCAAAGCAGAGCAGCTTTGGAGAGGTGAAAGGGCAGATGTGAAGAGGGTTTTCTATCTGAAAGGGCAGTTGGCAAAGTCTGTGTCTCATTTACTTCCTCATGGAGCACTGAATGCAGCAAAGTGACAGCAGTATAAAACTGAGTTGAAGAGAAAAACAGATCTTCATATGATTATAGTTATATATGAAGAGCTATTGATCTGAAGATTTGTTCCACAAGGGTAAGACTATTCAACAAGCGTGTCTGATGAGACTTGCACATAGTAGCTTAATGGTGGAACCAGAATATGATACAAAATAAACATCCAAGCAATGCAGACTATATCTAAACCTGGTGAATGAAAGAGACAATTATCCTCAGTATTCAGACCAAATGGTTTTAATTTACACTTGGCAGCTCCTTTTCTCCATTTTGGAATATCTAGACAAAGTTTTCCTCAGTATTGCATTCCCACTCTACAGTTTCAGTGCTCTGGGTGGCTGCCCAATGAAAAGCTAATCAACTATGCACATTTCACTTAATCATACCAATATATCACCTCTACTCATGACCACACAGCCCAGAGAGTGGCCGCACACAAGAAACCTGAGAGCACACTGAAGTTAGATGGGAAGACATGAAGGAAGTTAGGTAATTTTATTACGAGAACAAAGTTACTTAATTAAATCCCTTTAAAAGTTTATGAGATGGTCTGAGGAGGCCAGGAAAGAAAGTTTTCCCCAAATGGAACACAGCAAATACTAGCCTGCATTATTCGCAGGAAGGAGGGAATGGGAACTTACCCTAAAAATATTTAGCTGCTTCCAGCAATGAAGAAAAATATTTGCAATATTAAAAAAAAAAAAATGGAGTAGGTTTGTGTTAGGGGCTTTTTGGGTTTTTTTTAGTTTTGTTTTTTTTTAACAGGTCTGCACTGACTCTTGTTGCCTCAACAAAGATACAAGCCTGGAGATAGAGGGAGGAAAAAGAATGCAGCTTACCTAGGGTCATTAAAAAATTTAGAATCCCTCAGCTAAATGTCCCTGATGATCTCCTCTGCATTAAATGTACTTGAGGGTCTCACTGTTCTGAGTAGCTTCCTAGGCTGCACAAGTAGCTCCCCCCGAGGATGAGTGAGAATATTCCATTCCCTCAGAGATCCCCAGGCTCGCCGGGCTGCACGTGTGGAACCAGAGCGGATACACTCCAGCCTAAGGCTGCTGTGGCTGGCAGAGCCAAAATTTTGCTGTAATGGCTGAAACTGTGACCAAGAACCTGTCTCTCCACCCTTCCCAGTAATCCCCCTGCTAGCAGCGTATGGCAGGAAATCATCTCATTTCAATGTGGGAAGGATAAGAGGAAAAACTGAATAGCAAAACCAGGGGAGTGGGGCACAGGAAAAAGAGGCATAAAGATATGTCTAGGCAAATATATTGCAAACTGGGAGAATGATGGGAAGCAAAACAGGGAGAAAAATACTCTTATGAGGTAATAGAGATTGGGATTGGAGAAGATGACTGGCAAGGAAATGTAGACATGACAGAAACAGTTCAACAGGAAAAGAGAAAAAGGCACCAAGCTGCAAAGGGAGTGGTAGAAAGGTTTGTGCCCAGCAGGGAATGTGCATATGCAGAGCCTGAAGTCAAGCACAGCATCCCACTTTGTCTGAGTTTTACAAATGATATCATCAACAAACCTTTTGGTCACCTTGTGATGGTCACTCACATAAGACAACAACTTTCAATCAATTAATCTGAAACTCAAGCAGCACAAATCTGAGCAGTTTGCCTAAACCATTGTGATTAACCACTCTGGAAGACAATTGGTCCAATATTTAAAACAAAGAAACATTATACATCATGTACATCATGAACACTCTAAAGGAAAGGCTGGAATCAAGGCTATAGTTGTTTAATATATGCCTTGCATGCAGATGCATTTAGACATAAACATTTACATTTTTCAGATTATCTTAATCAAGAATCAGGATGCATCGGTTCTAGACTAACACTCTACTTTTTTTTTAGTTTTACCCTTTTTTTTTTTTACCCATCCTACTCTTGCAGCAAATGCAGAGGAGGAGGAGCCGAATTATATGAACAAATGCATTTTTCCATAGGAGTCTTCTTTAATCCCCCAAAATAATGTGTACACCTGTGCCTATGCTGCTAAAAGAATAAGGCTGTTCTTTGGCTGAGACCAACTGACAGCACAGTCTAGATCTGCACAGATAAATTCTGCTTCTCACCCAACAAAGAGGCTGGCTGCATTGAAACAATCTATTAGGAAATGACCTGAGTTCCCAGCTTGTGTTCATGCATTGACTGTGCAGATGTTCTCAGGCTTGAATAAAAAAACATTCCAAGAGAATCATGTGTGGAGAACTGTAGTCCCACACTTAAACTCATTTAGTAGAAGTAGAGTCAATAAAACTAGAATTCTATACAAGAAGTAAATAAAGACCATGTAAATGAAGATCATCATCGTGTACATAGAGCAACATCTTTAGATCCAGTGTTTCTAAATAAATGTACTTGCCTTTGAAACTTCAATAATGTGCTTTTAGTGTCATTTGTCTGTGTGTTGCATAATTCATATAGGGACACCATGCCCTGTATAATAAATTGGCTGGAAAATCCAGAAAGAAACAAAAATCTGAAGAAACAATATTAAAGAAATAACCATAGGACTGGAAATCTAAGTTCCTCTATCAGGGAGCATTCCATTTTATGCCTTGGCAAAGAAAAAAATGCATACATTATGCACATGTATCACTAATTCCCGAAATAATATGTGCAGCATCGCATATCATTCTGCAGACAAGCAATTGGCAGGTGTTTTTTACAATAGCAAGATGAATTCACAGTATGGGATATGTTGATTACTCATGTCAGTCCCTTTGAAATTTTAAAGCGAGAGTAATCAGAGCTATAAATCTCTCTTAAGTATAATTAGATTACTATTTATACCTAGTGTTGTTAAAACCAGCCTAAGAAATTACTTTTAAGGTGCCATTACTGAAGGAATAATCTCTTTAAAACAATAATCACTCAGTTAAGTACAATTCATATACCTACTTTCTATAATGAGAACACATAATTCAAGTATTTAAGAATACTGAATGTCTTTTCATATTTAAAAGTTTGATAATGGCATTTTCAGACTTCAAAGTTTTTTACATTATATGGCAGGTCTGGGAGCATTCTCCAATACCATAATGCACTGAGATGAAGGATTAGATACAGTAGCAGCTCTGCATAGAAGGCACCCTTGGAGGGATGCAGGTTTTGTGTTAGAGAAAGTGCAGATTATGACTACTGTAGGGCCCTATAGGGAGTATTATGATAACGAGGCAATTATGATCAACTGACTAGAACTAGAGCCATCTCCATAGACTTTTTATCTTTTAGGAACATATTAGGAATTCCAAAAGATGGTAAATTTATATAATCTGCTCTAATGGTTCACTCCTGTTAATTTGCATCTTATTTCCCATGGGAACTATTTGACTTTTTTTTTTTTCTTCTGCAGTAGAGAAAAGGCAGAGCAGCATGCAACGAGTAAAACCTGAGCATCTAGTACCATCTTTTGATTAAGCAGATCTCAATAAAGATATTTAAATTACTCTAAAATAAAAAGAGAAAACTTTAATCCCCAGGTAGAAGCATGACATTCCAGAAGAACAGGCTATTTTTATTTTATCAGAAAGCATGTTCATGCAGAGCTGCAAGTTTTGGGCAAAGAATGCCGATACAGCTCGAAGCTTGCTGGCATTCTGCAGGGTGGACCTTCATTAAACTCTATCAATTGCATGGAGAACACTATTATTTGGAAGCTACTTCTAAATCCATGGCTGGAACAAACCAGGTCAAGAGGTTGTAGTACTAAGACAGAAATTACAGTAATATACATTGTCACAATATCCAGAAGCATAAGAGCCCGTAGCTTTCTTGATACGTATAAGCTTTAGCAGACCTTGTTCCTCATTTTTCTAGTGGAAATTCATGATCTGGTAGATTTTTTTCACACAAAACAGATTCCTGAACTCAGCAGCTATTGGAAAGGTTTTGTCCATGACCTTCTACTTCACTCATGTGAAGTCAAGGGCAAAACTGCCCCCAAGGTCTCACAGCATTTAAAAGTTAGTTCTCATATGGAACATCCTCCCTTTCCAAGGAGTCACTTCATTGCCCCATTAATATTTTATTACACAAAACTCAGAAATGGAAAAAGCATATGTTTGGAATGATATGTAGCAATAAGAATAGGACCCTGTTTTTATGTAGTTTTCCACTGCATGAGCCAACTCATGTATTTAACAGTTTTGGTTCCATTCTCTTTCACTTTTATTTTTTTTTCCTAGGGTCTTCAGCTGAAGAATTATTCTAATAGACGTATTTTATCTTAAATGGTAACAACCCTCTATTTCAGCCTCTAGATATTGCAAGACATACTATTGGTCAGGTTTAACAACTTATAAAAATCGCAGTTTAAGTATAATTCTTTAGGTTATATTATTCTACTATAAGATAAAATCTAGTTCTCCTGGGCTGTTTCACTTTCTACTAACTCAGCATTTGTCATAAGGGAACAGATGTACTCTGAGATTTTGATTCTTTTTACTTTGTTACACATTACCGATATTTACTAGACAGTATGAGTTCATCCATTTATCTCATCTGTTAAGTACCATTTAAAAAGTTAGACCTGTTCACACATACTGTTAAGGAGTAATATGATGGATCCAGCATTAGTCTTATGCTGTGGTACTGTGCTACTAAGATAAAACTTTCCAGTCCTGCTCTCATGGTTAATAGTGTTGTTGACTCCAATCACAAGCACAGGTATCAAGGAATGGAAGACACATCCCTATACAATACCCATATCTAAAACCTTCTTTGAAATACATAACTTTTTTTTCTTCAGAGACCCAAACACAAGTTCTGCTCAAGCATGAAAGCAGCACTCTTTATCACAAATAAAGAATATACCTACAAATATTCATCACAACCAACAAGCACATTTTAGCACAAGTAATACCTCCACATCAGGTGCAAAGCGCCATTCGAAACCACATTAATTCAAATACTCTGCTGTGCAGGTTTTTGTTGGGACAGAGTTAACTTTCTTCCCAGTGACTGGTATGGGGATGTGTTTGGCTTAGTGTTGAACACACTGATGATAATAGAGTATTTTTTGTTAATAAAGATGTTTTTGTTACTTCTGAGCAGGGCTTACACCAAGCCAAGGCCTGTTCTGCTTTCCTGACTGCCACAGTGGCAGGGAACTTGGGGGTGCTTGGAAAGTTGGGAGGAGACACAGCCAGGATAGATGGCCCCAGCTGACTAGAGGGATATTCCAGACCACATGACATCATGCTTATTATGTAAAGTGGGGGAAAGAAGGAAAAAGAAGGGTTAATTCGAAGTGGTGGTGTTTGTCTTCTCATGTCACCACTGCATGCAATGGGGCCCTGCTCTCATGGGGAAGTAAGAGCTCCTGCCTGCCAGTGGGAAGCAATTAATTCTCTATTTTGCTGTGCTGGTGTGCATGGCTTTTGCTTTCTCTATGAAGTTGTCTCAACCCACAAGTTTTCCAGCTTTACCCTTCCAAGTCTCTTTGCAATCAAGTTAGTGGGGGAATGAACAAATGGTGGTACTTGCTTGACTGAGGTTAAACCACAACAAATACATACACTCTTTTGTATTTGCTACTTCCTGTTTTCTAGATCCAGCAGGAAGGGTACAGAGTGTGGAGTGTTACCAATGCTCAAGTATGTTATACAAATCCCACATGGTGTTCAAAGGACTTAAAGTCTTGGAGAAATAAAAAAGACAGGAACAACCAAGAAAATTTTAAAATATTTCCAGTTTCATACTCGGATTTAGCTGAATGTACCTTTTTGGCCATTTATTAGCAGCTACCAGTAAGCAACCATGCCCAAAGGGAAAATGTATTCTAGTTAAAGATTGGTTTATAACCTCATCAGCCAAATTTTACTTGCTTGCTCTTAAAGCACAGCAAGAGAAATATTTCTGAGCCTGCTGCATAGGGACTTCAGATAGCAGGACAGTCACTTCTTGCATAAGTACTTTTAGATGGAGACAGAAGAGTTACACTAAGAGGGAAACAGGGACTTCTAAAAATAAAATGTCTAGAAAATAAGATAAAAACATAGAAATGCTAGGTTCTCAATTTGAAGTAATGATTTTTTTTTCTGAAAATATTCCCAAGACTCAAAATGTTTTATGTGTCCCTTGAGTTCAGAACACCCTGAGTACAGTAGCATATGTCTGTGCTGTTTAACCAAATACTCCAGTGATTGGAACTATTTTTTTCCTTTTCTGTATATGTGTGTGCATAGAAGGGAATATTATTTATAACCATCGAAGGTCTGACACATCATTTTTGAATCAATGCCATTCTACACATCAATGTTAAAGTTGTTCTATATTAATCTAATTGTTTTAACTACATTGGAAAGTTTGTTCTGAACTAACATGTATATTTACATGTTCTACAGTTCTAACCTGTTGGGTAATGAGGTCCTAATGAAAGTTTCAGCGCTATCTTTCACACTAATATTGAGGAAAAAACCCTACCAAAATACATACCTATTCAAGGACCTCCCAGTATTATTAACATCTCCAGGAAGTCACAGTCTAGCTAAACTCATGTAGGATTTGAAGTGGTAAAACCAAGGAATGTGATTTCTGCAAAGAGAAACACCCCAGGGGATGGTAGAGAAGAAAGATTTCATAGTACTAAAAAATGAGATGGCCAAAAATATTAGAGTAGGTAAATAAAAATGTAATAGTCATTTAAGCCAGCAGGAACTGAGAATGAGAGTTCACACTGATTCTATTCTGGAAAGCTGCTGTCCCTGTCTCTGGTTGTACTTGCTTTTATCTCATCAGCAATGTGTTACCTCACACCCAATGACAATGTCTGGCATTTACATTTAAAATAAAATCAGAAAAGTCTAAGGAAAGTCATCAGCTGACTAGAGTTTCATTACTAAAAGAGAAAAGAACTTTTTCAGTGATTTCTCATTCACAGAACCACAGGATAATTTGGGCTAGAAGACCCCTTAAACAGAGTTTAGTTCCAGTGTCCCTGAACTTGAAGCCAGCCCTTTTTTAAGAAAGTACCCCAGTACTGTTCTCTCCAAAAGCTGCCCTCTGAGGTACAGAATTTATAACCTCTTTGTACATGTGTGGGCATGAATGTGCATGTGTTTGTGTGTGCATGTGCATGTTGATTTCCTTTCCTCATTTATTTTTGAAATAACCAAAGTATTTTCAAATAAACATATTATTAGTACAAACTTTTACTCCAAATAGTCAGAAATCCTTCTACCACCCAGTAGGATGATCTTATTGACTTTGCTAGATACAAGATACATTGGGCTGGCAAGAAAAAATTATATTAGGCCCCATCAAAAAGGACTGTACAGACTGAGGAAAAGTCACATCATGGCCCAGTGCTAAGACCAAATATTTAGACACAGCTAATGACTCATTCTAGGAGCTGCTAATGAGGAAACCCACAAGAGGGAACCAGCAAGAGGAAACCCTTGAACCTGAGCAGTGCTTCAGGCACTTCTGAAACTACAATTCATCTAAATAATATACAGCTGCAATTTTAAATTTGTGGTTAAAGCCAATTGCCAATGGGGTTCCAGCATCCTCCGTCACAGAAATCTCCACACTGAGACCAAAATCCTGCTTCCATCTGCTCAAAATTGTCCGAGTACAAATTTAAGATACAAATCAATAATTTCCACAAAGGTCAAGCTGATTGCACCACAGTGGGATTAAGGCCATCATAAAAACATGCTCAATTTGCCCTCACAGGAAAATACCAGAATTTTATTCCAGGATCTCATCACAGTTCATCTACAATGGAAAAGTGATAAAGGAAGTACAAAATAAGAAATTAAAGGTAACCATCATATTTTTTTCCACATAGAGGTTTCGTAACAGTGAGTTAAAGAAGCTAAGCCAATAGACCTCACATAAGTTTGAAAGCAATAATTTAAAAGCATGTATATATGAAACAGCAAGAGCCATTTCAGTTCTCTTTGTACTTCCTACCATTTTACTTCCCATGCACATACATTTTTAATTGCCTAGCTTCTCTGTATTATCTTTTACTATTCTTAGTCTAGGAAGTATTATTGGATGAGCTTTATCATTTTAATTGTTTTAATTTAATGCTGTTATTTTTAGTTGAAAATCTAATTTGAAATGGCAAAGGGTTAATTATGGAATTTTCCAAGGGAATGTCCCAAGGAAAGAAAAAGATACAGGATAAAGTCAGTGAAATGCTAATTTTAGAATCTAATTTCTACTTCTAATTTTACTTCATAAGGTACATATATTAACCCTACATATGTAAAAATATCTCTAAAATAAACTATGCTTTTAATGTTCTCACTACTATTCAACATACAAAAAAAATGGACCACGTATTAAAGAAGAGCCTTAAGAAAGTTTTTATTCAACTCAATGTATTTACAGACCTAATTGAACATTATTCTCTGAAGACTTCCTTGTGTAAAGTATAAATAAAAGTAATTATATTTAAAAATATCTTTGTATTTCCAAATTTCAGGCTCCTGAACTCCAGAGTTTAACTGCAGATATTTGTGTAAGAATCTCAGTTTCCCTGGATTCAAGTGTTTTCAGAGACTTTATATGAATACTTGAGACAGGATACTTTTAGGCAAACTAAGATCACAAAAGGTATAAACAAACTCTGCTGCTCAGCAAAGATGCATACAGCCACAGCCACAGATCTCTGGTGGGAATGAAGTCCAAACCAAAAGATTTTGCTCGTGAAATCTGAAACCAAAATCTTGCATTTTGGGGCGATGCAGACAAAGTGTTAGCTAAGGAGATTTGTTTTGATGAAAGCTGTGCATTTAGAGAGGGGGATATTTCAGAGAATGGTCTGTTGTTCCCAGAAAACCAAAATCCTATTCTTGCATAGACATGCCTAGTGATTGCTGAGGTTTAGGCAGAAGAAACTCCCCTGCCACTGAGCCTTTCAGAGATATTCACCAAAACTGCAAAGAACAAAGAGCAAAAAGTGCTTGGGAGAGCATTTCAGCAGGCCTGGCTCTGCTCTCCCCAGTTCCTCATATCTGTGGGCTGCTCACTGGTTACTATCTCAGCTGGCCTGTTTTGTTTGCTCAGACTGTAAAAGGAAAAGCCCATCTTCTCAGGAGTTTGCCAGTGCAATGAAACAATCTGCAGTGCTGACTTCCCAGGAGATTTTCTGATTTGAGAAAGATTTTATGTCTCAGAAAGAAACACTGGATTTAAAGGGCAGTAAATGTGTACAACAGTCCAGTACTCCTGAATCTGTATTTCTAGTCTCATACACATCTGTGGACAATTAATTTGGTCGGCCACATGAACCCTCCTCTAAGAGAGGCCAGCAGGCCTCACTCCGTGCACAGGAATAAGACACAGGGGAAAAAGCTTCATTTTCAACTCTGCCTGTTCACTGTATCAATTTGAGTAAATCAGTTTGAATAAATCAGCTAAGTGCTCAGTTTTGAGTTCTACAAAGTGAACATGACATAACTTCTTGACATTTGCAAGGCACTCTTAGCTACTTGAATGAAGAGATGCAAGCTTTGGAAAACTGTTTTTAAACAAATTTCTAATTAGTCTTGGGAAAACCTTCTAAATCCCACTGCATAGCAGTGGAAGTTGAATCCTTTACCTGTCTTTATTGAAGTCACTCTTCCTGCCCACACATATGCACACATTTCTCATAAATTTCTCAAACCTCTGCACTTTGCTGGCAAGACATTCCTCATAAAACTCTCAAACAGGCAATTTTGTACTCTGGCCATTAAATGCATTCAGAAAAAGAAAAGTTTACAACTGAAAAATGGAAACAACTAAGTTGATTCTTCATATATTAAATAAAATGAGAATCTTGGGTGATGTAGCTGTTACCCAAATTAAATCTGTCATATATTGCAGCTGCACAGCGAGGCATATATACTTGTCTCTTCATTTAATTGTCAGCTCTTCATCAAATTTGTAAATAGATGAAACTTAGATTATAAATTATTCTACCACCTTTGATTATTTATTTACACATGCAGGAGAAAAATGCAATTTTTTTTCTGCACGAAATTACTAATATATAGTACATATAGTTTTGCACTTTAACTCTGCTCGTAAGGAATTCGGTGGGAAAGCTATTTCCTGGTATTAATGTTCTTTGGAAAATCCGGCTTTGAATCTTATCTTTTTAACATCCCTCTATGTGTTTTATTCAACTGAAGGTCTAACAATGCACTGTAGTTTATGTCTGGCCTCTAGATGATGCTACAATGCTTTTAGCTCTCTGGCATGTAATAGTATGTAACAAGCAAGCAACTTTGATCAGTACTCACACCATTTGATACAATAACTTGGGAGCAACAGAGAAGTGACTCTGTCTACAGAAAGAGAAGCAGAGAACGACCAAGACCATTTTCTGTAGAGGGTTTCTTCTGCGACTGGATCAATGTTCAGCACAAGATTAAAATATTATTGGCATTGGCTTGCAGTATTTCATGAGGAAGATCCTGTAACATCCTTCAATCTGTAACAACAGCTCTCAAAATCCTTATCCTGAATCCTTGGAATCCTCCACCACCATAAAGTACCATTCATTCCAATCTAATCTGCCTTACATGCCATGTATCTGTCACACATGTATGTGGCTCACTGTCAGAGAACCATTGATATGATGATTATAGAAAATTTCACTAGTTTCAGTGTAGAATTCCCTGGAGCCTCAGCCTAATTATAGATAAGTTGCAGAGCACATTAACTGCTGTGGCATTGTCCATGTTGTCCCACTGAGAGGCAAGTTTCTCTCACTTTGGGGAGCACTTCTAGCTGCACCTAGCATTGCCCCTGAATAGACCTTGGCTGCTTCCTAATCCTTCTGTTTCCTGTTCCTCACTGATGACTTCCTGTCCACCTGCTGCCCAGATCCATGAAAGGATGCAGGAAGCCTACATTTATGGTTCTAACAGTAAAAAGCTGAAAACAAGAGTTGCAGACAGGTCACCAAGACCGTAAAAAAAGAGTTGGGTTTGTTTAGTTTATTTTTGGGGCTTTTCTGGAAAATCAGATGCACTATAGTGCACTAGTGAATTTTGCCTCAGACCTTATTCCATTTGGCATCTTGGGAAAAGGCTTAGTGTTGTGAGAAGGGTGTGATGAGTGTCTGATAGGTTCTAGTACCTTATACTTAAAAATAGTTCAAAACTTCAATAGAGCAAGTCAAATCAGTGACAGATTCTTTGTTTTAATCCTTAAAGAGGAAACTACATTTTTAAAATATACATTTTTCCTGATTGTTCCTGGTGATTGTAAAGCAGTAACTAACCAATGGCAACCACACTGCCATCATTGTGTGGGGTTATGCTACATTTGCACACAGATCTTCCTTAAGTTATTTGGCAATAACTGCAACTGGCGACATATTAAGTGATTAACATATTAAGAATTCACAGACACTGAAGTCCCAGTAGTGGTTAAATTCTGATTCTTTAGCATGCAGGGCTGCAAAAAAAGCATTGATCAGCGCTGATGATTTTGCAGGTGGTACCACCTCCACACATCGAAGGAATTGATCTGTTGGAAAGGCTGACTTTCAGCCTCACATCCACGTTATTATAAGGATGTCTAGACAGCCATCCCTACTTTTCCATCTAATCTTTTCCCTGCTGCAGAGACCAAGGGAGTCTCCTGTTTGAGATATTTCTACTGCCTCAGACAAGCTGACTTTTCTGTAGTGCATTTCTATACTAAACTAACTAATAATTATACTCTAAACTTTAATGCTAATCCTATCACTTACACTAAACATAAAGTGGAGCCCCTGTAGCCTGGAGAAGACAGTAAAATAATGAATTTACTGTGTGCCCATATAATTGTAGTTCACTCATTTCAAAGGACTAATTGCCTGCAGGGCGTGCTCAGCATCACTCAGTGGCCTGCAGCCAAATGAGTCCTTGTAAACTGGGGAAGAGGTGGAAAGGAACTCTGCATCTTACAATTTTTTCACTCCTAGCTGCTGCCAAAGACCTCAGCCTTTGGGGCCAAGAGATAAATATGTCAGTGTCTACAGTTGTGTGGAAGATTATTTATGGGAGATGGGGGAGGGAGTTCACATTTTCCTTTGCATGAGGTAATCAGTTCCTGTGTATACCTCAGGAAGCTGTTACAAGGCTTAAAAAAAATTAAGAGGAGATTATCTTATGCTTTCAGTGTCTGTCTAAAGTGTTGCACAACAGTTTATCTGAGCATATGGGTCTGTAGTTAGACACAGTGGTTCATAGATCAGCCAGACAGCAAAGTCTTTCAAAAAGGAGGTGTGCAAAAAAACCACTAAGAAGACCAGCAGCTGAAGAATAGTCATGGCTACAGCTTCTGACAGCTCTTCAGGCTGGAGAGAGTGTTTTCCATGACAGCCCCTTTAACATTAACCACTTCCTTGTCTTGATTAGATGGCAATGGCACATCAAGCGAGGGGAGAATTCTAGCAGGCAGCACTGAAACAGATGGCACTGCCACAGCGCTCCTCCCGCCAGCTGCCTGGGAAGGAGCTTTCTCTGCCCTCTGATAAAAATGGCATGAGTTCAGGCCCATTCCCACTGCGCTCTCTGCATCAGAGGAGAGGCACCTCAGGAGCAGAGGACAGAGCATGGCACAGAAACAAGCAAACCTGCAAGGGAAAGAAAGGCTCCTGAATGACTACAATCTAGCAAGTCTGAAATCCCATGTAGTTTCTAGAAACCTGTGGCATTTAAGTTCATTTCCAGTTGTAAGTATAAAAGGAAAATATAGAAAATCATGATATAGATGTGCAAAATTAGAGTCTGGTTTAAATCAAAAGATTATATGATTTGTTTATTCTCCTTGCCAGTGTTCTTGTAAATACTTCTTTTAAATACTGGCTTGCATTTCCACAGATGGGGAGATTAAAAAATGCCCTACCATGCTAGGACAGGAAAGATTTCTGAGACAGTAGCATTTGTCTATTTACATTTTTTTTTTTTTTTGGTTTCAACATCTTTATACTTCTTTTCCCTTTCAGAAATGTTTATTTCACTTTTGTTATCATACTAAGGTACAAGTAATTGAGTGCAATAGTCACGATCTAAGACTGGTCACATAAAATAGGCTCCTGGGTTTATCATTCAATCCTTGTCATTTTTCACAGTTTTCAGAAGACACCTCTGGGGTTTTTCTGTGCAATGTCTCTAGCAGACCCAACTCCCCCACAGTAATTACAGGTCAGTAGATGTTGTTGAAGCACACATTACTAATCATGGAAAACACAGGGCCAAACAAAATCTATCCAGTGTAAAAGACTAAGGTGTGTAACTGTAATAAACACCTTTCTTACAGTCAAATAGGGACAGATAATGGACAAGGAGAGTTTTCCTTTGTCCCACCTCTTACTTGCAAATGCTTTCTTCACAGAGTTACCTCATAAAAATAATAATAATAAAAAAATAATAATAATAAAAAAATATCATTTAAAATAAAAGCTCTAAACAACATCTATCTATAATAGTGTTAGCATAGCATTTTAGGCTATTTTGAAACAATGTCATTTCATTTCTAAGAATTGGTAAATCAAGATACAGACCGTAAAGATCTGACTTCTTTCACTTATCTGCCAGTAACATTAATTTCTCTACTCCAAATCTCTGACACAGAATAAAATATCAGAAATAAACCATCAAAAATAACAAAAATAGGAAAAAACCTATGCCAGTATACATGAGCTTGGTTACAACGCTCAGCCCTCACAGCCATATTGTACAGTCATTAAATCACAGTGTCATAGAATCATTATAGTTGTGAAAGACCTCTGAGTCCAACTGTTGACCCAGAACTACCATGTTCACCATATGGCACAAAATCATAGAATCATGGAATGGTTTGGGTTGGATGGGGGGACCTTACAGACCATCCAGTGCCAATGCCACAGCTGTGGGGACAGGGACACCTTTTATTAGATCAGATTGCTCAGAGCCCATCCAACCTAACCTTGGACACTTTCAGTGTGTCTGGGTATCTACTCTGTTCCAGTGTCTCACCACTCCCATAGTAAAGAATTTCATTTTAGATTTCTCATCTAAATCTAGTCTCTTTCAGTTTGAAGCCGTTCTCCTTGTCCTATCACTACATGCTGTCGTAAAAGTTTCTCTTCGTCTTTGTTGTGGGCTCCCTTCAGGTTCCAGACAGCTGCAATTAGGCCACCCTGAAGCCTTTTGTGGGCTGAAAAATCCCAATTCTCTTAGCCTTTCCTTAGAGAAGAGGTGCTGCATGCACCTTGAGCTTGTCCCAGTCCCTGAGAATGGCATCACGACCACCAGGTGTATCAACCTCACTGCTCAGCTTGGTGTCATCTGCAAATGTGCTGATGTCTCCAAGTGCGACATCCACATGTCTTTTGAACTCTTCCAGGGCTGGTGACTGGAATTTTTCTAAGGAGACTATGCTGTTTGGGACTATTTGAAAAGGGAATGGAGATAAATGCTCAGCTGGGGCTTCATGTGCAGTCCAGTGGGGTCAGTGGGTTGTGCCTGTCTTTGCCAGGTCAGCTCTGAGTGGAACTGACCGCAACCAGGGCTGAGTGCCTTGTCACATTTTCCACTGATGTAGCCAGTTCAGGTTTAATCAGATGCTGGTAGGGTCACAAGGCAAGACAACCATGAAGTTTGCCAGAATGGAGTTCAGCTGGAAAAAGATTTTGAGCAATTTTGATTTAGTAATGTGAGGATAAACTGGATGGAAGCTTTGAGTCATGGGGATTTTAATCTGGGATAAGACACCCCAGAGTCTGTTCCTTGCATTGCAGAACTGTGGCCTTGAGGCAAGGCACTGAAGTTAGCAATAGGCTGAAGGTCAGAGTAGAACGTGCAGCGTGTCAAATGATTCAGAGAATAAACAGACTCAGGAAGGGCAAACACACAGGCTCCAGAGGCAACACAATAGACTGACCTTCTCAACTTTCTTTCTTCAGCCTACCACGTCACCAGCCGTAAACGCGGGCAAGGAGATAAAATAAATGAAAGATGGATCTCAGCAAGTGGTCAGGCTACTGGCTGCTCAAGCTGACTCGTGTAACAGAGTGCAGGGACGAACACAAAAACAAGCAGAGTGTTTCTAACCAGCTGTTTCAGCTTTAGTACCAACCTGGAAAATATTAGCAGATGCATTTTCAAATAGTGCACCAAAAAAAAAAAAAAAGAAGGTGGAGGAGAGAAAAAGCTTAAAAAACATTCCATTGCAGGTATAGTTTTGATACAATTTCTCAGAGAATGCATTGGGCAATGGATTTATTTGAATGTATTGTACAATGTAAAAGAGCAATTAGAGCTAAAGATGTAGCTAAAGCTACATTTCAGCTGGTTTTTGTCTGCCAAAAAAATATAAATTCATATTACCAAATTTTTTCACAAACACACATCAAGCTCATCAGATTTTCAGTCAAAAACATTCTTTAAAAGCCAAAACATTTCATTTTGAAATTTTCATAACAGAATATTAAGAATCTTGTCTCAAAAGGTTTTGAAAACATTTTATTTTTTATTCAACAGCAAATTAAAATGAAACCAAATGCTTAACCTGAAACAGTCCCCTACATCCTTGATTAAACTAGTAAAACATAAACAAACAAACAAACAAAAAAAAAGTCAATTATTTGCACAGCTGGACTACTAATTAGGAAATAAAGTCAACACAATTGATGACTGCTTAGTGACTACCACATCCTACTCCAATATGGTCTTTGAATAAGATACAAGCAAGAAAGACCAAAGCAGCTTTGAACAGCTCTTTGGTTAAAGGCTGGATCTCCCAATATATTCCCACATCAGCTGGATGCTTCTGTCACTAAAATTTGCTATAAAAGGTCTGTGACCAGAAGGGAATTTGTATAGGTAAAAGCACCACCAAGAAGCTAATAACTGTCTTTCCTTGAAGGAATAAATTCAAGCCAAACACACAACTATAAGATGTTTCCTTTATAGATTTGAGATCCAGAGCCAAGAGGTGCTGCATCACTACACTTGAAAACTTTCTTCAGCAATAAAAACAGACCTAAAAGGAAATAGAGCAAGAGGAAGGAGCTTCTCTGTCCTAATGCTGAGCTGACTGATGACAGCTTCATTTTCCACTTGCCACAGGATAATTTTGGAACGGCTCCAGTTGCACAGGAGTGTTCCTCCCAAAAATCCTGTGGCCCACTTGAGACCTGAAGCAGAGCCCAGCAGCATGGATGAATCAGATCAGTTAGCACCTTGTCAGAAATAGAATAAATAATAAAAATAAATAAATAAATCCAATACAAAAGAGGAAGAGGAAGAGGAAGAGGGAGAGGGAGAGGGAGAGGAAAGGAGAGAGGAGAAGTGAGGAGTAGGACTCCACACTTTGTGTTTAAAAGATGTGATCGAAGCAGGGCACCCCACTTGTTCTTTCCCAAACTGAAAAACAGACCCCATTTCCCAATGACTTTCCTACATAGAGAAAGTTTTCTGTATTTTAAGCAGCATATCCAAGTTAAAATCTGTTTGTTATTTCCAAGCAAACAGTAATTTCAACTGCCTAAGTGCCCAAGCAAGGAGACAGCAATCCTCAGCCTGTCTCTGCTCAGTGACCAAAGGGGTGGGAAAGGCAGGGATTGTCTGCAGCTAGATCCTGAACTAGTGTAGCCTCAAAGACAGTTGGAGCAGCCCAGGATTTACTGCCATTTATGCAACAATCTGGACTTTACAGCAGTGGTGGTTTGGCAGAGCATGACTCTGTTTTGCATCCTCTCTACTGCAAAAGAGTTGTTTTCGCTGTGTTTATAATCAGGGAAGGAATTCCCTTCTGTCTGAGGCCATAACAGCCAGCTAATTACATCCAGGACAAGCTCTTTTTGCACTAGAGTAGTGGCAAGTCTGCCTGGCAGGAGCAGCCACTCATGAATTTTCCAGCACTTAAAAGCAATGAGGGTTCAATGCTGTGTGCAGGGCACAGTGGCTGAGCTGCTACACACACGTTATTGTCTTGCACACCAGGAGTGTGTGACATTTAGTCACCAAAGGCCTTGGTTGTTCCTCAGAGGTGGTAGCTAAAGAGCTTTCTGTTAGAAGTGGCAAACTGCTGATTGCTCCTCCACAAAGATGGACAGCAGAAGCTTTCCCTAAATTTGAAGTTATAAGTGTAATACTGCTTGAGAGATTTTGAAGACTTAGTCATCAGTTTTAGGGCAAGGAGCATTCAAGTGGCCTCAGGACATTGTGAAGGATTACTGCATGACTACAGCTAATGTAAACTAATTCCTGAGCTCTTTGTTTCTGCTTTGATACAAAATTATTTTAGTTTGGTGTTTTATTTTACAGGGTACTTTTTTTTTTTCTTCCATTTTTTTTCTTTCTGAAATTTTACTTGCATTAAATTACAGTATTTTATAAGCCTTACCCTTTGATGTATTCCAAATCTTAGGTGGTTTTGTGCCATTGGAAGGTCATGGCTTCAGTAAATGAGGAATTCACTGTATCAAGACGTCTTTTCTGGGGAGTGTCATAGCCCTGCACTGAACTGCCCAGAGCCTCAGCTCCTGGAGTGCAGTGCAAGCTCTGCCCTGCTTTCCTCTGGTGTACTGCATTAGATTGTGTTCCAGACCTTAGGAAAATTGCCTCAATTTCTTCTGGACATGAAGAAGATTAGATGTCCCATGGATGCAGCAATAACTCATGTCTCCCATCAAGTGACTATTGGTACCAAGGGGCTCACTAAAAGTAACAGAATGAAGGGAAATACTATACAGTAAAATCACAGTGGCCCAGCAGCATTTGCAGTGAGCACACCTGCTGCCAGACACCTGAAGCTCTGCCTCCACTGGTATTTTTTCCCAGAGCTCTATTTCTTGAATATCTTCTTTGCAGACTGCCCTCAATCATGATAATAAGCAGTTCATCCAAGGCTGGTACTCAGCAGCTGAGATACTGAGCTGGATTCTCATGCAGGACAAGAGCTCTGAGGGAATACAAAATGTCATTCAGCCCTACTTCTATGCACCTTCATTGCCCTCTAATACTCCTCATGATTTAGGCTCAGCTCCTGTCCATAAAGCTTCAGTGAGGAACACTTACTTCAGCAAAAAAGGTATCCAGGTCTGCTTTAAAGGTGTTTATGAAGACTGAGATGACACAGAGAGATTCTGTAGATAATTAGAATTAACACCAAAGAAAACTTCAATCTTTTCAATGAGCCCCTAAATCTTGTCTTTAAAGAACTTTTTCTGAATTGAATTACCTATCTCCAAAGAGATACTCCACTTAAAAAAATATATATGAGATGAAATCCTGGGCACAGGCTGTAATTTAACTTCTCAATTTGTATGTCCTGCCTGAATAGCTTTAAGATGCTACAGCAGTCAGTGCCAATTTATTCCAAAGGATTATAATCATACACTATAAATCACAGAGATGCCACACTAAAACCATGCTGGTGTGGGATTCAGAATATTTTGGGCTGAGGATTTACTGATTTAGTACTTCTTTTGTTCATTCTAAAACTGCTGTCATATTCTGAGTCTTACAGAGTATGGCTTTGTAAAGTTATGCTCCCTTGTAAATTAAACTGCTTAGCAAAAGTGCTTAGTAATGATTTTACATTTTGACTTAAACACAAACCTTTTTACTTTGTTGTATTACAGCTTTGTGGAGCTATCAACTGGTTTAATATTCTGCTTTTCTAGCTTCCCTTTTAGCTGAGACTTTCATATCGTCCTTCAACAGTTTTGATTCTTCTTCCATGAGTCACAACAAAAAAGGTCATTTTCCTCTGTAATGGGAACAAAAAAAATGACTTTTGAAATGAGCAAGGATCATTACATGAAAAGTAGTCTCTCCACAGATTTTGTCAGATCCCACAAAAAAGGAGCTTTAAAAATACAGTGTGGCCCATATATGTATTTAATAATAATGCCTGAAATGACAGTAATACTTCTCAGGGGATTTCTTTGTGAGAACAAATTCATTAATATTTGCACAAGATTTTCAGATCAGCCTTTCTCTTTTGCCTTGTTTTGCAGGTTATCTAAAAAGAAGGCTCAGTATGAAAGTGTGGGCTTGATCCCTTGGGAATGCAGTGCATGTCGCATAAACAAGTGGTTTTACATGCTCAGTCATTAAGATACATTTAGAAGGGTTTCAAGACAACTTTAAAAATCCAGTGCTTCAAATTTGTGTGGTTGACTGCAAAAATACCTGATTAAACAAAAAAAAAGATGGAAGAAATATGATGTAATTTCTGATTGTGCATTTGCAGAAAGCTAAATTTCCTGAGAACTTTGCTGTACTAAAATGTTCCTACCTGTTTTGTCTACACAGTTGAAAAACAACCTACTACCATGTGTAGGGTTATTCACAGTGTAGGGGCTACATTTGTTCATATCCTGCGAGTGAGTAAAATTGATATAAGGCTGTCTTAGCTCAAATTGTCCTTGTTTTTATTGGATTGCAACTTTGCTTTAACATCAACTCAATTTTTAGCATTTAATATGACATTAATAAAAATAAATCATACAAGGCTTGTTCTTAATGGATTTGCAGCATGCATGAATATCACACATGATAATGTATTTCCAATTCACATTAATCATAGGGGGATAATACACTGGACAATAAGACACATTTTTGACAGGTTTGTGCAAGTTTAAGTTTGCTCAGTCCCAATCTCCTCTTCCTCAAAATCATTCTCTGCCTGATTTATGTTTCAACACTTCCCCAAATACATCCTTCCAGACTCTAAGTACATTGCTGCAATCCAGTTTACTATTCCAAGTGACTGCCTGTCTGAATCAAATATTAAACTCCATTTTAGGTCAATTTATGTTCCTAGAAAGATATATAAAAGCTTTCATTCTTTATTTATATTTATACTCTGTGACTCTTGCCATTTTATGTCATTTAAATGAGAGAAACACAAAATTAATCTACTCAAATCACATAAAATCTGTTCACCCACACTCAAGGCAACAGTCCTTCTCCTAAACAACACAAAACAACAAAAATATAATGAAAAAAAAAGAAACACATTAAAAAACCCTAAAAAAACCACCAAACCTGCTACTTTGTTTTTACAGGTACCTTCCTCCCAGCCGATTTATATACAATACATAGGAACAAATTAGTGACGGACCCAAAGCAAAATCCACATTTCTACAGACTGGGCTAAATCTTTTTCTCCTTCATCTCCCTCATCGCTCTGCTATCCAGTCTGTGGCCACTTGCAGCATTTAGTTCCTGGCTCCTTTCTCTCTTTTCTGTGTTTCCATCTGCAGAGTGCAGATACCCAGTTTGGTGAGAACTCAAGAAAAGCTTACCCTAGCACCTGAAAGATTTCCTCTCACAGCAATTCACCAGGAAGCTTTGCTGCTTGTGGATGATAAGGGCCTTGGCTGTCATATTGTGTATTTTCCCTGCAGCAGGAAAACTTTTTAGCTGAATCTTTTACTGGGCTCTAGCTTAGCAGAGACAGTGACCATATTGTTATTAGGAAGATGAACCTGTCTATTATTCTGAGCCCAAACAGTTGTTTTGCTCTCATCATAGCTCTGCTAAATTTGAATATTGACCTCTTGTCAGAATAGTACACCCTACTTGGAAATTCAGGAGCTCCAACACTCTGATTGACTTCCATGTTTCAAGGCCTACGAGTAAGGTTTCTAATTACTGTCTTTAAATAAAGATGAAATATTGGATGTGTGCATATCTTTGAAGACAAATGACCTGACTGTCAATCTAAGCACAATTCAGATTCCACTGGTAAGTAATTATCAAGAAACCTTGACCGCACTGACATCAACACATCAATGTCAAACTTATAACCATAGCTTTTGGCTTCGCTTTATTTATATTTTAGGGTGATATAGAGACATGAAAGTTCAGTATGTCTTTCAGGTTCAAAGAAGTCATCAAAGTGCAAAGACTCAGCCGTGTACTTAATATAAACAGTGGGGGTTTTTTAATTTTCTTTTTTTGTTGTTGTTAATTTAAGAGTATTTGTATATATATTTTCATCTCAAAAAGTTCCTTATACATTACTGCTGTCCCTGAAGGATCATCACTGGATTTCAGACTGCTGACTCAGAACTTGGTAAACAAAATGGGAAAGATAGCTGTCACATAATCTCATTTGAGGCAATTATTTCATTACTCCAGGAAGGAGGAACATAGCAGAACCAATTGTCAATCAATGTCTTCTGTATCAGTGTTTTTTAAAATTATAAACCTGCTCCTAACAACCAAGTATATTCCACATCTACTGAAATGCAGTCATACAGACCAAGACAAAGAAGTTTTCCAGTGCTCTGAAACAATCAATGTTTATATAAATTAGTTTGTGATCCATATTACTCAACTGTATCATTTTATTTTATTGAACACATTAATGTGAAATAAAGACCCACATGTTCATTGTACGAAGCCTGAAAGCTCTTCCAGCAGAGGAGAAATAAAAAGTAATTAGAAGAATAGCTGACTAAAAGGATTTAAAATTTTATTGAGACCTCTGTCTTTTATAAAGCCTGCATTAAATGTTATTTATCTGAATGTTTTGCTCACCTCATTCCATTTTTCAGATAGAAACAGAATGAATTTAACAGCTTTGTAAGCATGATTAACCCTATGCAATTGCCAGAAAGAAAGGCAAAAGAAGAATGATACATAAGGCAGCAAAATAGGCTATCATAAAACACTGCCCCAGGACTATATCATACCAATCTGAGTGAGTCAACAGCAAACAAGAAAGTATGCCTTGGATGTTTGATCTATCCTTTTCTAATTAAGATGGAGGTGACCTCATTCTTGTTTCCACACACTCATGAAATTATTCTAATTTCAGAGTCAAGCAATGATCTCACAAGAGCCAAGAAATGATTGCTTAAGCTTGATATATCCAGGTCAGTACACTTTAAAGCTACATGATGTGTTGCTACATTATTTATTGAAAAAAGTATTTAATGTTCCTTTCATTGATTTGTTATTTGTAATTGTATTTGTATATTTGTAATAGTGTAATAATATTATCCAATAAAGACATATATATTTTTGGAGGTATTTTAATAATTTTTACATATATTTTACCTATTCTCTGTTCTTGGTTTCATTCTGGCAATACAACCCTTGAGGGCTTTGGAGCAAGTTGCACCAAATTTTCCCTTGTACCATTGAGTGTAGTGGAGTTTTGTCACATCTTTCCAGTAGCTCTGTCAACCCTCCACTTCCCAGTGAGAAACAAAGCCAGTGATGTTTAGTACTTTCTAAAATCAATTCTACAGAAGGGTTTTTTCTCATTAGCAGCTGAAAATCCTCCTTCTTTACAATGAAGATAGGCCTACACTTTTTAAATCAGCGCAAACTGAGCAGATCTGAGCAGGTCAGAGAAGGGCTAAGATATAGCAGTATGTGTTTTTCACCCTGGAAGAAGAGAAGGTTACACTGACCCCTGAACTGGTATTACTGTAATAAACTCTGTTCTTCCTTGCATTCTAATTGAGAAAGCCCATTACAATCATCAATCAAGTCTCCCAAGGAACATGGAAAGCAGATGTACCATTGCATTTACTTCTCAAAGGAATACTGGAGAAAAGATGGTTTTCCCAAGGTCCAAGAGGCTGTAACAGAGATGGCAAATATCCCACAATTTCCATTCTTTAAATCTCCTACACTGCACAAGGAAAGGCAAGAAAGCAGTGTGGAAAAGGCTTTCCTTTAGAAAAAGAGGTATCTTTCTCTGGATTAAAGATTAGGAACAATGTCCATCTTGGAATTATATTTGTTTCAGTGAAGAACAGGCCAGGAGTATCTTGTCCTCATTAATGATAAGAAATCTTCATCACAGATTGCAGACACTTGCTGTCTTTTGCCCTAGCTTTCCCAATTTTCTCATTTCAGTTCAAATCAGCTGCTGTGTTGCCAAGAAAACAGAATCACATCTCTATTAGTTACAGTAGGGAAAAAAAAAAACCAACAAAAAAGTCAACACAGAAAAACTTGCACAATGAAGCAGTTTGAAATGCTATTTCTAATTATCCCATTCAATATATTTCAGAGGCAACAGTATCAGAAAGATTTAGAGAGCTGAAGGAACAGGGAGAAGTAGGTGCTGCTTTTAAATGCTTTTTCAAACACAGTGTTATAATTGGAATCAACAGTATAGTCCAGCAATTCTGTCTCACTGATATGAAACATGTGTGGTAATATCCTTCTCCAGAAGGACCAGATGTCCAAGGCAGTCAAGGATTAGCAAGACATTGCCCCAGTCTGGCTCTGTATCTCAATTTTACCAACCTATTGTGCAGCAGCCATCCTCCAGCATAGCTCTAGCACCTGAAGACCCGCAGCAATTGTTAATAAAATCTCCTAAGGGCTGATGTGCATTGTGGAAGAGGCTTCTTTCCACATTTCCATCTTTTTTTTTGTCGATCACTGGGATTATACAATAGCTTTTTCAGGGGCCCTTGGTGGTAACAGTTTATTTTCCATACAAGGGTTACAACAAAATTAGTGCTGGTCACACTGATGGATTGTGGGACATCAATTAATCAATTATCAATGGAGAGGACTGTGATTTCAGTGAGCTGTCCTTTTACCAATCAGAGGCCAGAGAGGTTTAAAACACTGTGACTGCTGACACCTTTTCAGTGCTAACAATTATCATCCACTCAGCCAAACAGCACAAATAAGTCACTAATGTACCACAGTTTTCCCAGAGAGCTTTGTCAGCATGTTTTTAATAGTGGGATTCAAGTAAAAGCTTCAGATAACATTTTCCACTCATTCCAATATCCCACCACTTTCCCCTTCATACTTGGAGCCTTATTTATGCATGTTGGTTGTGGCATAACCCATGGACGGGACTTTTTCAGCTTGAAAATGAGATACTGTCATACATGTCACAGAAGATCAAATGAAGCTTTCCAATATACTGCCCCAGAGGTATTAACTTCTTAGAGTGGCTCTCCTTTTCCCAATGGATTGAAATAATCTGTCCAGAAAGCATGAGCCTGGCAGTCAGCTCCAACTGTTTTAGTAGAAGACTGGGGGAGCTCCTGGTATTATTTAATAACATGCACATTTAAGCGCTGTATTTAGCTCTGTTTGTCTGCATGCTAGATTGGATCTGTGGTGTGCTGAAGTACAGCACAAAATGTGGTTATGTTCCCTCTGAGAATTTCTCACTCCCTCTGGGTCCAGCCTTAACTAAGAATCGTTATTTTTTCACCTGAGGCAGGTTCTCCTTTGCAAAGCTAACAATTTTATAATTGTAAATAAAGAAAGAGAAATAATCAGTGGCCCAGGTAATACAGGAGCAATAGGCCCTTTAACTATCAAAATGTCATCTGATGCCTGCTGTTTTCTCCACTTGTGGCTCCACAGGGCTGTAATTTATTTTAGAAATTTGCTTACAATAAATGAGAGTGGAGGTTTCTCGAACCAAGCCAACTGAAACATTTTCAAATACCAATCCTAGATATTGTTCCACAGACCACATATGGCAAAGAGAACAATAAGATGAAAGACAAAAAATCCAGTAACAAAGGGTTTGCCTCTATGAAGCAATTTGTCTCTACACTTAATGACTTTAGGTGAGATATATGGCTTGGAGTTCAGCAGAATCTAATGCCATGAAGGAATTCTGTAACACAGCTATTCCTGTGGTATGATTGCCCATTTTTTTCACTACAAATTGAGTCTTGCAACAAAAGGAAACACTTTTACCTTAAAATGCTCCCATGAGAATTTTATATCACACCTCTGACCTGATTTAGAAATGCAGAGCAACATGTTTTCTGCATAAAACAGTATATCAAAAGTCTAACAGCAAGAATAAACCTGATTCAGATGGTAACTGGAGTTGTCAGAAAATATTCCATTCCTGAACAAATGGGTAAAAGATGACTCTAGTCACCTCTCCCTTCTATGCCCACTTCTCTTACATGTGCACACAAACACAGAATAAGTGCTGTTAAGATCTGCTTCAGACAGCTGTAATAAATCAGCAAAACCCACCAGTCCTTCCAGCACCAGACAGGCTGATAAACAACTGCTGATCCAGGAGTGTCGTGGAAAGTGCTCTGTGTACTAGAAACCAGAATGCAGAGAAAATTTTGATATTGGCCCATTGGTATGCTGTGTCATGGATGCTGAATAAGTCAAAATGCTCAACATGCTAAATAAGGTAGATTCATAAAATTGCTTTTAAGCAGAGTATAATCACCTCACTATGGGGAAGACATTACTAGAAGGTCTGGGCTAAGAAGGGTTCTGACAGCACAAGGGAACACAGCAGCAAAAGCAATCCCAGGTCCAGCATGTATTCAAAAAGCGACTTTACCCTGTGCAGCCAAAGGAGGCACCTCTGCAATGCATTCCTTAACATCCCCCTGCACAGGAGGCCACAACAAGCTGACAGAGGACCCTTGAGCATCTTTCTGGAGGCAGACAGAGAAGGCCAAACACTTGTTCTGAGACCTTCAAACACGAGAGAAAAAGAAAACCCGACAAACAAAACCAAAATAAATCATCTTAAAATGAAAAGAACAAATAAAATTTCAGCTCAGTTCCACCCTAATTTTTCTCCTCTTGTACACTAATGTTAAAGAGGAGCACTAGAAGAAAGAAATGAGCTGGCACACAAAAATCACATATATCACATATAAAAATCACATACCAATAAACACAGGTAAATAATTTTTGTTATCCAGAAGTTTGGAGAAGTGTATGCATATTAATTTGAATTAAAATGCTAATTTTTATGTCATTTATGCTTCTTTAACAGTCTTCACACCTGAAAGCTGCACAAAAATGCATATTGATAAAAAATTATGTCCCTCAAGCCACTTAATGGCATCCTTACAGGTATTGTCAAGCCCCATATCATTACTTTCAGATTTTAAAACCAGTCTTAACTAAAAAGCTTCCAGGCATTATTTTTAGAGAAAATTGATCTTATTCATATACAGTTAGTTACAAATGTAAAAGAGAACATTCAGTCTTTTCTTCATGAACTGAAGGCATCTGGATTATTTTATCCTCCTGTCCCTGTCTGGCAGTGATATTGTTGAATACATGAGTGTGGGGAGTGCCAGAAATTAATTCAATTTTAGAACTTGATTTATATTAACAAACTGGAGGAAGAAAAAAAAAAAAAAGGAACATAAATCAATACTACCATTCCCCATTCCTTATTTTAATAAATGAAATGTCAGGTTTCTCTTGCCTAATTTGTTTGAGAGGTTTTAAGCTTTTCTGATTTGAATAATTCCACTGTAGTTTTGAGATTCTGATGTAGCCTGAGGCCATTTTTTTGAAAAAAAATATGTGCTTTGTAAGGGTTAACCTGTGGAACACACTACAAAAACAGCAGTAAAAGCCTGTTCAAAAGGAGAGTGGCACTAAGAAGGGGGTGAAAAATAAATAAACAAACCACTATAAGGTAGAATCACAAACTTAAAGAGACCTTGAAGGAAAACTGACCTCCTTCCATTTGAGAATGCAAGTATGCTATTCTAATTAAATTTCAACCTCGCCTTAATATTTCTAACTCTGTTTGGCTTATTCCATCCCAAATATGAGCTTTATTGAGTGAATAGCATCAGTCATAATTCTCTCTGCTTCTCTTTGTAGTTTATACCTTCTGTGCACTGATCCTCCAGCTTGATCAAAGTGTTTTTACCATCTAAACAATCATGTTTATTCCTTAGCTAATCTGAAGCCAACTTTTAAATGTTTAGCCCACAGGACTAATCCACAGGCACATTATCTATGTAGTTTGAACCATAAAATAAAAACCCAGAAAATCTGAATTTTTTTTTCTTTTCTTTTTCTGACACGGAGGAGTAACCAGATCTAACATATTCTTTCTGCAATTTTCACCCAAGAGTTGTTTAGGCAATTTTCTTGGTAATGAAGATTCAAGAAAGTAAAACACATCTGGCTGAAGGTCAGGTTTATTGTTAACCTTGCTCAGTCTTGTCACAATTGCAGTGACTCTGCAGAGCTCATGAAATAGGGGTACCTAGAGTTGCTATTGAGGCAATCCCAAAATACAGACTTTCAACTTTATATCGGAGATGCACAGTTCCTGGGGGGGGGGGGGAGGAAGAGCAGCAAGAATGTAACAGGTTCTAGAGTTTGTGAATATGTATGACAATTTGTGGATTGTTTTTTTCCCCTTTCCCATGGAAAAGGATGTACAGTTGGGAACGGACTTTGAGCAAACAGCAACATTTGAGTGTAGGCATCTATGTGTCATGGCAAATCAGGAATGTTTAACCATTAAGCACTGAGAAATATTTTGCCCCATAGTAAGTTTTGATTTAATAAAGAAATCATCAAATAGATATGATTATGAAGTTTGTGTACTAGAGGCACCAGCTTAGGTGATCAAAGAAACCAGCCTGCCACATGCAGAGCCAGTCCCTGCCCTCACTGATCCCTGATTTTCCGCCTCCGTGACAGGAATTGCCAACTTCTTTCACTAACAGGGATCCACATCATTTCAGTAAAAGTCGGTATAGAGACTGGCTTTAATCTCTCAAAAATCCTGCATTGGTGTTTTCCAGGTCAAACATAGACTGCTTATTTGACATCTTCCACTTGGCTCTTCCCACAAAGTCTAATAGAATCCTACCAGGCTCCTGTCATTGTTCCCTGCCCACAATGCCTGTTGTCATGTACCCATTAAGCTGCCTTATCTCCCTTAAAATGCCATCTGACCCAGAAAACACCAAAGGTAAGATTTTTCTCTTTCTCAGAAAGTCTTTTATTGACCTGCAACAAAGGATTTGAGAAGAGGATAACCAAAGGGAGCAAACTAAGCAGTAAACCTCAGATTCTACTAGGTATTTGGGCATGAGAATTTAATTTCTATTGAGACTGTCTGAGATGCTCACTCACTTCACGATAGCCTCATTCCTAATTTATCCAACACAGGGCTGGTTTAGTTAGTTTTGTAAGTCTCACCAAAGGCATAAAATTGTCACATACTCAACAGCAGCAAAGAGTCAAATAGGAACATTCCAAGCAGCTCAGCCAAGGATAGGCAGAGTTGTATATAACTCACCACAAGCCAGAAACATAAGGAACTTAGGAAGAAAATAGGAGACAAGGAAATAACAATATTCTGATAACCAAGAGCTAAGTCATCAGAATCTGAGAGGAAATACTGAAAAATCAGTCAGAAAAGAAAAATCTTTGGCTGAATTATTAAGATTCCAGAATTTGTAAGCACAGCAGAAATTGTTTTCCTGGAATATTCTGGGTGGGGAGAAATGAAAACTCAGAATGGAAAAAAAAAAGTGGGAAAGCCCCAGCATCTTTGACTAATCAAAATCTTTCCTTATTTGAAATTTCTTTTACTACTAAAAACAAATAACCAAAACAACATTTTTTAAGGGTTTTTCTTTATCACTTTTGGACATTAGTCTTATTCACAAACCAGAAAGAAGAGAATCCAGAGACAGATTTTTGCTGATCAACAGAAAACAGCATAAGTGCTTGCAGGTTAGTGGCAGTGGGTTTTGGATTTGCAGAATGTATGGGAAAACATTCTGTCCCAACAAGTCCATGAGAGAATGAATGAAAGACAGCAGATTTTCATAGATACTCATTTATATTTTATCCTCATAGTTCCAATCTTATCTTTGCATGGATCTCCAGAGCTGCAGGCATTTATTGCCAGGAATGAACAATCAAATTCAGTTTATATAAAGGTAACTTGAAAGTTAGCTCAATGACTGTCAAGCAGTTTTTTTTTCAAGAATAACTTCAGAAGATGTAGTTATTTCATGTCTGGTGGGGATTTGATTTGTTTATTCAAACTTTTCACTTGTTTATTCAAACATTTCTCCATAACCTAAAACTAACATCCAAAAATTCTGACAAAATCTCTGTTATACTAGTATTTCTGAATAATCCATAACCAAAAATTGCTAGAAATATAATTTTAACAATATTTTTTCCTCTTATGCTCCACCTACTTTTTTCAATCATCTATATGGAGAACATTCAGCAAATAAGGCAATGGCCTGGAAATGCATAGCCACGAAAGATGCCTCACTAGTTGCTTTTACAGCTTAGTTCTGCTGGCAGTTTTTAAAAGAAGGCATGTGTTGTCTTAGTGTTTTGCTCTGGGCACTTACATTGAGTACAGGGACTCACAGGCATCTCACTTTGCAGCTGTCTTGCTCATAAAACACCAGTTTTTCAGAGTGACTCATTAGTAACAAGCCCTCTACAAATAAAAGTCAAGGGGAAGAAACACAGGTAAACAGGCACAGGTAAAAGCACACAGCTGCATATTATGGAGTGTTTTGCTAGGCATAAACCTAATTTGTACACTCACAAACAAATATACTTTTGGAAAAACTAGCATTATAGGCATAGATTCCTTTTCCAAAATCAATGCCCATTTAAAACAAAACTGGTATGATCTGCACATGGAAACCATAAATTTTTGTACCACTCTAAGCTGGTGTCGTCACAGTTTTGTTGAACTGATTTTTGTATTGAGATGATGCTTTTGTTAGGGGTGGCTTTTGTCAATTCTTCCCATTTGCATCACGTATGATATCTTTCAAAACAGGCCTGTGGTTCTGATCTTCATTTTAGCTAAAGCTGCAGTGATCCTTGCTTCATGCCCTTCAGTTCTGAGTTTAATTTCTACTCAAAAGCTGAAAACTATATGACTGACTCTTGGAGACCAATCCAATCCACATGATTTCAGTGTGCTCTGACTGAAGATTCTAGTTTTTGGTGTATTTTTCTCCACCTTGTGCCAAAGCTTTGACAAATTGACAAATATCAGAGACACTCTAAGGCTCCACATATGGATGAAAACCAAAGACAGACGGGAGAAGGAGTTTTGGTACAAATTGCTGAGCAAAAGCTAATGCTTAATAAAATAGAAAGCATTTATTTATAATATTAATTTTTTATTTTTATCTCAAATTAATGTACATCACAAGATCCAGTTTATAATTTTCTCTTTATTTACTGTTTTGGTTTCTTACATTAGTTAGTAAAATAAAAGCTTAAAAATGTTGTTTTGTTTTGTTTTTAAAGAAAGACTTAAAGTTGACCCAAGTCACTGACACGTGTATTCATGAGATCTAACATCATAATTGCTGCATAAGATATATTAAGGTTCTGAGTAGATTCCAAACAATTTATATGAGCATAGTGGATGTACATGCATTTTGCATATGGAACAAAAAAATATCAAGATCTAGGTCTTTCAAACTGACCATTTACTAAAGGAGCCTGATTATAGCAGAGATATTCCAAAGGATAAAGAGAAAGCAGAAAAAAACCCCAAAAACCCAAAAACTGCATCTGTGCTTTTTCAGAGTTCTTTCTAGATATTTTCCCTCTTTGGTCAATGAACTGAGTTGAACATCTGAAATGACATCTCCCATTTTCCAGCTTCCATACAGTGATTCTATCAAAGGAGGCAGATACTTTGTACTGTCCATAAAATGAATAATATCTACTCACACAGAAAAATCTCTCTCTTGCTATTTGCCTGCATATATAGAATCACCTAATTCACCATTTCCATGTTTGAACACCCCCTTTAATGTCATATCCAAGCAAATCAAGAAAGGCTATAACAATCGCTCTTTGCTCCTTCCCAGCTTATAAGAGGCCTGGCATAACTCATTTGCAGCACACTTAGCTTTCGTTTGCATGACAAACTGTGCAGTGAGGCTGCTCAGAGGAGGAAACTCAAATAAAGACACTGGATTTGTATGAGGGAGCAGGGGGAGAAGTGACTCACTGAAATCTGAAAAATCAAGTGCCGTGACAGCTGCTGCTGCTGTAACACTCTTGCAAACCCCATATTGCCATGAGGTTATTCAGTGCATCTGCACTGAATTTCCTGGGTTACTGTAACACATTACAAGGATGTGCTTTGATGTGTCCCACATAAATGTCCTCACCACCACACCCTCTTCCTTTCCCTCCCCTTTCCACCTACTCCTGGCCCTAGGACCCTGCAGTCCGCAGCAATGTCATGCTGCATGCCTTCCTGCTCACATGAGCAGCAGTTGTCAGAGAAATGGATCCAAAAGAAACAGTCAATAAAAACAGAAACAGCTGTAACAATTTTACATGGCATGGTTCTGATTTCTGGGTATATCCTCTGCACACATGTTTTCTTTTTCCCTTTTCTTCTACCTTTCCCAAGTAACAGGGTATGGTAGTGTGGAAAAACAGCCATTAGGAAGGGAACAATGCAGCAAAGAAATTCTTCTCACAGATGTTATCATATGAAAAATAGGGCTACTTAGATTTTTTAAATTTTTTTAAAGAAGTGGCAAAAAGCGATATACATGGCTAGAGAAAAGAAAAGTAATTAGTGGGCAGAATGAAAGGGTACTACGGGCTCTACAGGCAGCTGTGGATTTTTTTCCAGAAGAGGTCTGACAATATTTTAAAACCCACTGTCTCCACGTTCTGCCCCACTTACACCCTTCAGCTGAAGGGCAGGTTGTAGTTGTTGGCACTTGGACAACACTTCTTTAATGTGAGAAGCATCTAAACTGACTTTAATGAGAGATTGTGCATCAGTTCTGTTATTTATAGTAAAAAAAGGAGCCTTAGGGTCACCCTACTTAGTTCAGGCAACAGACAGTGGCATCAAAGCCAGAAGCCACACTTATAGCCCCAAGAAGGGATCTTGAGATTATTGTTCTCCACTGAATATAGAAAGAGCCCAGAGCACCTGAGCCTTTACCACACTGTCTTAGCTGACCTGGAGGGATAGAAAGTAATAGGTGTGATCCAACTAGATAATTAAACAAATGTATTTAGTCAACACAGGGCTCCTTAAGAAGGAAGTCGTAGGCTTGAAAGATGCCTATGAAATAATTTAAAAATCTGGCAACTAACTGCAGCTTTTCAGCATAGGAAGGCATGGCTATGTCATAGCAGACAGGGTCATTTCTGGATCATTTGCCATAGACAGGATAGACTATTGGTGGCACAGATTTCAGTTCACAGCAGACAATTCAGAAAGTACCCAGAAAACCCACTCATCTCTCTAATTGCTCTGCAGGCATATTAAAAAACTTCAGACTTAAAAAACTTCAGAATTAAAAAACTGTCTTGAGCATCTGACATCAGATTTCATAGGGAACTCACAGAATTTATATAAGATCAACTCACAAACTCCCTCCTTCATTCTACCCACAATTTCCTTTGCCCAGAGCATAAATTTAAAGAGAATAATAAGACAAATCTCAGACATTCAACATATCTTCAGATTTGCAAGCAAAGAGAAAAAACATGTGATTGAGGCTTTCTAGGTGACTTGCTTTAAGGTTTTAACAGAAATTAAAAAAAGTGAACAGATGGTGTGATGATATATACCTATTTTTCCTTAATTGGAATGTTCTCACAAGAAAGAAAATATCTAAGTTCTGTTCCTTACTCCTAAATCCACAATCGTCCACAGAGCACCCTAAAAACTGTGTCACAGAGCATTCTATGAGGACTTTAAAATTACCACTAAAATACTAACCAGCAAAGGTACATCATGTTCCAGCAGAGCAGACATATCACATTACCCCTCAAATGTATTTTAACATGATAATATGGTCATATCTTTCAGCCTTACCATCACGGTACAGGAGAGTCCTTCAAATTCACACTCTCAACCAGTGACATAAATGTCCTTACAACTTGCTGTCTTAAACTTTGGGCTTCAGAGGAAGAGGAAATGAAAATACTATCTCTTTTTGGTTATGAAGCTTTTTAATCTTATCAAAAATGTCTAGAAGAAAAATGAAAAGCTCAACTTTTAGCAGTAATTCCTAAGTCTATACAAATTTTAGTTGAAAGGCATGAAGGAGGAAAGACACTGGAGGAATTAGTTACAACAGAAGGTTGTTAGCAAGCCCAAGGACCATCTAGTTCATTGCAATGATTTCTCAGTGACTTCAAAATTCTGTGGAAGAGCACGGTGCACACAAAATAGTTTGAGTTTGCATAAGTAATCCAAAAACATGTTCTAAATTTCTGTAGTGGGAGGTGTCACAGGAACAGCTTTTCTTCCAGGTTGCATTACAGTTTTTCCATTTATTTTCCAGTTAGAATCCAGAGTGCTCAAGAGAGCAAAAGATGAAGAACAAACACACTCTTTTCAACTCTTTCTGTCTGGGCCAATTTAATCTTTAGACATACATGAGAATTCTCACTTTAACCCCATTTCCACCAATATAATCGAGAACTGTGCACTAGGCTGAAAAAAATAAGACCAGATTCTGCCTATAGATAATTACCTAAGTCATATATCTATGAATAAAATAGAAGTGGTGCCATTATCTCCAAAACCTGCAGTTAACATTAGGTGATTTTTCAAACCAGAAGTGTCCCAGTTGTGTTTCTTCCAAGCTTTTTCAGCTGTGTCACTGAAGCCAAATATGGTGTCTCTCAATAAATCAGTCATATTTCAGGCTCTTATAATTGCATTACATTACTTCATCTTTCTTTAAAAATAATACTGAAGTGGACTATTTTCTGTTCAAACCATTTGCACATAGCTAATGGGTTCAGTATGTTTGCACTCTGTTGCTATACCCAAGGAGTTCAGCAATACAATGTTTAGAGAGCATGAACACCTCACATGCTAAAAGTGGTACCCCATGGTCACCCAGCTACCAGCTACAAGTGCTGTGGTGTTGACAGAAGAACTGAGGGGTAATACTGGCATTTCAGCCAAGTGCTCTTTTTCTCAGTGAAATGTGTCCCACTGGCCAGGCTGTGTGAAGGCTTTGGCCAGGTGTTGAGCCATGTTGTGCTGGCCTCTGGCTGTTTTGATGTAGTAAATTATTTTATTGACTAACTCACATATTAAGCAATTAAACAGTAATATTTAATAGCACAGAAGAAATTTTAAGTAGGCAGTAAGGATTACCTAAAACTAACCTGGGATACAAACCCCTTAAAGCTTAAGTGCTTTGTTAATATATGTTAACATTAATGTCAGACACAGCCTGCTCATTGACAAAAGTCAAAACAAAGAATTGCAAGGGGACTCCCTGGAGTTCTCTTGAGCTCTGTTGCCATATCCAGGGCTGTCCACAGCATAGCAGAGCTCACATTTGCCAGATGCCAAAACACAACAGGAAAAACAGCTTCTTACTGCTTGTGCTCCGATTTAAAACCACCTCAGACCTCCCCAACACAAGCATGCAAAACAAGGACAGGGACAAGAACTGGGCTGCAGGTTGCTGCAAAACACAGACAGTGCATTAGCAATTTAGATTTGAAGAGGTGTCCCAAGAACAGAACCTAAGCTTGGACTGTGATCTCCTGCATATCTAGGGGGAAAAAATAAAGTGCTTTCACAAGTAGCTACAACATTCTCTTTTTCTTTTTTTCAGGAGACTTTCATGAACTTGATGGCATGAGATAGAGGACAAATGGTTAGAACAGAAATTGTCACATATACTGCAATTACTAAGAGCTAAGAACTTCTGTTCTGCATTCTTCACATAATACAGCAGCTTTATGGACCCTTGTGGAGTCTCCTGTGGTATCTCTGCAGACAGTCATAAATTCTAACATCTCATGCTTGGGGCATAGTGGAAATACAGCCCTTAGGGGGTCAGTACCCCAAACTTATGGAGCTCTGAGTTTATTGCCAGCATATGTTGACAAATGCTGACATAATATCTAGGCTGTCCTTTGATCACATAAAATCCACCTCTGGAGCAGGTAGCACTAGAAGCTTTAGAAACCAGCCTGAGGATCAGGGAAGCTATTCAGGTCTGGCAAGCCATCACCAGTGTGACTGTTTTGTTTAGCACCTATTAATATAGTGCAGCTTTTCTCTGCACAGCACACAGGCCAGAGTCCAATATTAGCCATAAATTCTCAGGTACATAAAATGAGTAGAACTCAGCCCAATGATGAATAAGTATGGCAGTCCACGTGTTTTCTTGCACACCATGTTCAGCAAGTACATGATGGTGCAGTCTGTGCTCATTCTCTGATCCTGGTTTGATCAATTCTGAATGACTGCTAGCCATCCAGTTCAAGTTAGAAATTTAAGATACATCTCTATCAGGAGGAAGTAAGAAAAATCTCTGCAGAACTCAATCCATCATGAACAATATCCCAGAAAAGTATTTTTCCCTGGGTTTTCCTCATGAGCACAGAAGTTAACTGAAACTTCCTCAGATGAGATATCCAGTTCCAGAGTTAGAAAATGAAACCACACAATGAAGCTGTGATTGCAAAATAGAAAAACATAAATTTGTGCAAGAATTATTCTGGTTCATGTGGCTAAATATTACATTGAAGATGTGACCTTTGGTATAAGCAAGTAACCATATACACAGGTTTCAGCAGCTCTTCTGCTTTGCCCATTTGGAAACCTACAGTAGCCCTCTGAATCCACTATCAGAGTAGATGGTTCATGATTGTCACCTCCCCAGTCTGCAGCCAGCTCCACTTCCCTTTTCTAGGCTTATTTTCAGGGCTGCAGATAGAGGTTTTTAGTTACTATGCTTTCTTTTTTCATACCTCTCTTAAGCTTCATGATCAAGCCACAAGAAAATACTTTTTATAAAACTGCTGAAGCCCCAGTCATTGAAAACTGAGTGGCTTTTTAAGCATGTGCAATTTCTTAAACAAAGATAAATACTTCATAGCAAATATTTATGTTTAGGTAAAATTACTGTCTGCAAATAGATTCCTGATACCATAAAATAACAGAGGTTGTAAAACAAGCCTGATGGCTCATGTGTGTTTGTAAAAACATACTATTTTCACATAAGAACCTAATAAAAACGTGAAAGACATCTCTGTGTATATTCCCACAAAGGTAACAGTGGCAGGAGAAAAGGGAGATGCTTGTTCCTCTCAGGCAGGGTCCCCTTGATCTTTAGACTGCTTTTGACCTTCAGCAAAACCCGAGCAGATGAGATCAGAGATCACTGTTGCTGCTTTACATCAGATGGGAATCAGCTCAGCACTGGATGGCTGTGTCTTAGAGGGCTGTCAAAGAATGGCATATTGGAAGGACGGTTCAAAGTACCTGAAAAAGGATTTTAAATATCTCATTACAAAGCCTCGAGGAATACTCATTAGAGAGGGAGACTTTTAGGGAAGGTCCAGGGCCTGCTGTGAGAAAGTCTCATTTTTAGCTTCACGAGACTTGGCATGTCTGAGTTCAGCTGCACTCCTATAACTTCCACTGCCAAAGATAATAAATAATTAGTATTCATTCTGCCTAAAATGTTAGAGAAATCTGCTGTCCAACAAGATTCCTTTCAAAACCATTTAGAAAGCAATGACACACAGGGCAAGAAATTGTATTTCAAGTCATGATCATGTTCTTCCAAACTGCTAGGTGATCTTGTCCCTCTGACAATGACAATGTTCTCTCTTCCTGATGGTCATAGTGAATTCCTGAGGTACATTTACTGAAGAACTTTTACTAAATCTCCCAAGATATCTACTTCGGTGCCCTGGCTCCCGACAGCATTCCCTCCATCACACGTCGTATTAGCCCAAATGTGTTTGCCTTCAGGGCAAGGTGTAAGGTTCATCTATTCATTCAGGTTCATGCCAGCAGAATGAATGCAAAGCCTTGACTATTGGTTTGCTTATACAGAGAAGGCAGGGTGTGAATTTACAAGCTACAGTACGAATTCACACCGTGCTGGCTGCTCCCTGCATGTGTACATTTACCTGCAGTTGAGGAAACCACTTCATACAAAGCAATCCTCAGTGTGCCCTCTCTGTGTCCACAGGGGGTTTTAGTGCAGAGTCATTTCACATAACACAACATCATTTCACATCTTGGTTTGCTGCTGGTAATGTACCTGCATAGGCAAACCTTTGCTCTGTGGATTTGTCTGATTTCCACAAAGAACTGGTCAACAGTCAAAGCAGTTCCTGTAAAACCACAACAGAAATAAAGTTGCACAAAAGAAGGTGTTGCTTCCCAAATAAAATTTATAATTTTTGTGTATAAAATATGTGTATCTAGGAGAACACATATACTTGCCTCTTTTAGGAGTGAAATTAATTTGCCTTCCAAACAAGCTTTACTTAAGAATCAATTCTTCTGATTTGTATACTTAGGTAGTATAAAAATATCTGGAATTTCTCCTCACTTGAACAAAAGAATTTCCCTACCTAAGAAAAGTGTACATTCCAAGTAATAGCAAGCTGATACTCAGGATTTAAAATTCATATTCAGCTTTCTGTGAGCTCAGAAAAATTAACTTGTTTATCATATCTTAAATATATGGGTGCCTGTTTACCTCTGTTATCAGGGGCCCTCCTGATGTAACTTAACAGAGCTTCATCTTCTTCAACAATAGCCTGCTAATTTTCATAGAGTATGGCTTAATTTATTTCCCAGAGAGGGAATAGTAAGATAAGACATATATGCTTTTCATGACAATATTTTCTTGCTAGAGCACAAGTAAAAAAGTCTGTTCTTTAAAACAGACTGCATCAGGAAAAAAATAATCATCACCCACTCCCAGTTAATTCATTTTAAATTCTTAGTAGGTCAACATCTACTTCAGGGTTTTCCAAGTGCATGTTGTCTCATCTATGTTTGTCTTCAAAATTATGAACTCCTCAGGGTATGCTCTCTGCTTCTCTCTGTCTTGTTCAGTGCTGATCACGTCATCAGAGATTAACAAATAATTCTTACTATTAGCAAAAATAAATAATATGTGGCAAGATGTCCTCACACATGCCTTTTGCCTGCAAAGCATGGCACGGGAGAAGATGGCTTAGAATGACTTGGCAAGAAGCAGACCTCTCAGGATATTGAAAGGTCAGGTCCCCAGAGAAAGAACACTTCAACACACAATCAACACACTTTGGGCAAGCAGTTCTCATGTAAGCTGCTCAGCTGGGAAGAGGGATACTCCTTGGTTCCCCAGGATCTGCAGTAGGCTGGGCTTTCCTCACTCTCCTCTGTCTGTAACAAGCCAGACAGTCCAGTAAAGTAAAATAAACAGATCTGCAAAGTGCTGAGTCCAGTCATTTTCCCCAGGAGAATCTGTGGGGCTCTGAGGCTTTACTTGGGATTGTAATTAACACCTGATTGCAGCATGTTTATGAACAAAGTTAAGGAGGGGGAAAGAGAGAGAGAGCTGTTTCAGCCTTGAACTGAATGCTCTTGAGTTGGCTCAACTTTTATGGGCTAATTTGGCAGTGGCTGTGATTGAATACAACATTGAAATGAAAAGGAGCTTGGGGCTTCTTGCCACCTCCTCCTCCTCCCTCCCTTTGTTAGCTCCTACTACAAAGCATGTGTTTCCATTTAACACTGGATAAGAGTCAATTGATGTCTGGGTTCTCATTCAAATATTTATTCTTCTGTGGTATTATTAACATTATTTTCCAGTTAGGTGTAGCTTACCTTTATCTCAGATTATCTTCATTTCTTATGATCACATTGCAACCTCAGGTTTTTTGAGAAATGTTCTCTTTCCCTCACTTGAAGCTGTACCCTATATCTAATTCTCATTGTTTGTAGAAAAAATCCTACAAGTTCTTCCTGAATTAGAAAGAAAAGTCTCCCACTGACATTAGCAATGAGTCAAACGACAAAAACTGAGAACATCCTGGTTTCCATTATGTTCACCTCAGAATGGCTGCATGAGCACACCCACTGCATTCTCTCGGTCTTTCAGGGAGAGTTTGTGTTTTCCTCCTTGTTTTTGACTGACCTTAACTCAGCTAAGGAAATTCAATTCACATCAAGATCTACTTCTAGATTAGTTTTAGGACAGAATTTTGATTTTTGCTTCAAGGCTTACCAAAATGGAGTTTAAACTTCAGACCCCTGCTATTTTACCATCACTCCTATAATATTTTAAAACACAAAAACCTGCTATGATTAACAGATTAATTCCCACCAACTTCAATATTCCTTCCCTGAAACTCCTTTGGTGAACTGCCTGTTGTGTGAGATGTCCTCATATATTAATCTCTTTTTGACAATTTTACTATAGTTTTGTGTTATTAATAAAAAACAAATTATTTTCCAAAGAAGCCATTCCAAAAGGCAGTAAAAGTACACAAATTCTCTGCCCTTCTGCCCAGCAATTTTTAATCCTATTATATATGGCACAGCTAAATGAGTCATGTTGTCAAATTAATCAAAATTCTAACCTTCTTACAGTAGAAACAGAGAGCATAAAGCACTATGTACTATACAGCAGTAATAGAAACAAAAAAATAAGAAAATAAATGCCCTAATAATTTGAAAAAATGAGCTTTTTGCTTAGCCTTTTTCCAAGTCACTAGGGTTTCCAGGAATTTGGTCAAATGACTGAAAATATAATCAGAATGATGGTAAACAGACCATCTTTTTTACAAACATCTCTTTGGGCAATCGGTCAAACTCCAGCATAATGCATTCTGTTTCAAAAATCTCAGATGGATTGCTTGTGGCATTTATATGCCCATCAGCCACAGAACTGGTCTGAGAAGCAGTTAGGGAACCATTTTCCTGGTAAAAGGCTACTTATCTATTTGTTATAATTAGTGAGAGCTTCAATCTGGGAAGGTTGCTACTGCAAATTTAACAAAAGCATGTTAGATACATCCACTCTATCATAGCCGCATAATATTAACCAATTTTGCTGGGTTTTTGGGTTTTTTTTTCTAAATTTGGGTTTCTTTCACTCGCTGTGCTGAGGTAAATACATATTAGGAGACCAGATCTTTAGAAGTCCAGCAGTGCACATTTTAAAGTGGAATTTCCCATGATGAGCAAATCTACATGAATCTCCACACTTCTAAAATCCTTCTAAGTCTCTTTGGGATGACTTTTGGCACTAGACTGTATCAGAGGCAGACATGGTAATAATTAATTTCAAAGGTATAAAGCACAATTGTGTGGGTCTTCTCACCACACCTCCCATTCAAACATCCATGAGAAGGCTGATTTTGGTGTGTATTGCTACCTTAGCTGACAGTCTAAAGTCCCACCAGACACCTGGAACCATTCCCTGGGCCTGCAGGGGAGTGTGTCTTCCTTTCTTCCCACCACACAGCTTCTCAGGACTCAGTCCAGTTTTCCAGCCTTCACTGCCAAAATATTTAATCCTGTAATTCAGTCATCAAAATCACAGTTGGAGTCAAAGTTAGAGTCCACACACAGATTTTGCGTCTGTATACATGTGAATTTTGTCAGGCCTTAGTGACAAGTTATCAGCAAGATCACATCCTTGGTACCTTGCTTAAGGAGAGGTGGAGGAATTTTTTATTGGGCTTTTTTTGTGGGTTTTATTTTTGTTTTTTTCTAGCTTCTTAGTATTCCTGAGAACAGAAATATGTTGTGAATGAACCCACTACCCTCTTCTTCTGCAATTTTCCATAAACAAAACTGCAACCATGCATTACACTCTACCTTAGGTGGGTGCTGCTCCCTATGGAACTGATCATTTTTGGGCAAGAGGAGAAATATTAGGGAAAAAAATATTGTTTGTAAACTTTCTCATGAATCTTTTGGTGTACCCATGTGTTCCCATTACAACATCCTCCAAGAACCACAACTTTACTATATTGTCTAGAACCTAAGCAGCACAGAGCATCCTCAAACCTGATTCTCTTCTGGAGAAGGTGACACCCTTAAGTGACAATTCTGTGCTTCACAGATCAAGACTTCATAACCTCTTTGCAAGTAACTCATAATTCATTTTTCTTTCTTGGGCAGAGTGACTGAAGCCTGTTATAAGAGCTATGGATTTAGGAATACAATGAACACCTTCATGTGGAAATTTGGCTGTGTGGACTGAAATCTGCTTTCATCAGTGTAACTGGTTAGAATCTTCAAAAGGTCTCTCCTGTTTATACAAGGTACAGAATTAAAAAAACAAAAAAGTAAACTGAGAAATATTACACAAAGTTACCATTTTCTTATTCAGCATTCATATTTTGCCTTTAAGCCTACAGAAAGTGGCACAGAAAAAGTAAATAAAAAATCGTGACATACAATTGAGAGTGGCTTAAGCCCTAGTTCTTCAGGCTTAAAAGTGTGTTTAATTTTACACACACACACATTCTCATTGATGTTTCTTCACCTAACTTAAATCAAGAAGATATTTGTGATTTTAAGTTTCAGCACCTGACAATTTACAGGACCAAATATGAGTCTGGTACTGTCACTTTACCTTTACAGCTTCCACCTTAGTCCAGAACTCTCCTTTTCTCCTCTGTGGAATTTGGAACAGACCTACTCTGATGCTGGACCAGAGCCTTTTATTTGCTTATGGGATGATAGATAACTAGAGAACAACAGTAGTGGAAATGCCATCAAGAAATTGCATTTTTATTTTCAATTAAAATAAATTAAAAATGCTAGCCCTTTTTGGGTCAAATCCAAAGGATTCTCTTTATATTTACGAAAAGGAAGCAGTTACATTTATCCATTTCCCTCCCTTACATTATTTTCAGTGGTTACTTTAGCAGTTGGAGATGTCAAGAAGGGCAGAGGAAGAGGTGGGTGTACAGCTCTCTCTGCTCCATTCTGCAGTAAGCAAAATCAAGCAGTGAGGTAGGAAATAGCCAGCTGCATTTCACAGCCAGGATTCCTACTCCTCATCCTGAGCCATCTCAGAGCTTCCTGGAGTGCTGTGTCTCTGCCCCAGTGCTCAGCTGAGGTAGCAGGCTTCATCTGCTCAGCCCTGCTGCAGGAGCAGAGGAACAGGCCAGCTGCTGGCCCTCTACCAGCCAGTGTGCACCACAGCCACCAAACAGACCCAGATGTGCCCTCTCTGGGTACATCTTCATCGTTTAAAAGTAAAAGCAGGCCCAGCAAGCTATAGTATTGTATCCTCAACATCCATACACCGTTCAAGAACAGTAAAACCATTCCAGCCTCCTTATCTGATCCCTTCTGGGAGCAGAAATAAATGAGGTTTATGTGAGATTATGCCTGACTAGCTACATTGCCAAATGTTTGGAGACTACAAGTGCCTAGCAAAGCTCAAGTACATTGTGATACTACTTGGAAAAATGGGGCTTTCTCAAGGTCTCTGCTGACTCTTTCCATTTATTCACACTTACCTTAAATACGGCATGAGCAGAGGGAACTCTGCACTTCCCACAAGGCACTCAATATATGAGGTGATCATGCCCATAGACAGTCAGCACCTAAACCACACGTAAGTTTTCAGAACAAAATCAATACTTTATGCCCTAAAGCAATTCTGTAATCCAGGACAGATTTTAGAAAATTAGAATAATAAACTGCCTGTGAGTAGCTCCACTAAAGAAGAAAGCAGCTGCATTTGTGCAACTGTTTCTGGGGTTTTGCATGCAGACACCATTTTCTGACATATGGGAGGGAAATGCGAATTCTACGCTTACCACATATAGAGTCCCAGTCAGATCTAACATCAATACTTGATTTGAGTCCAATTTATTTGGGATTTGAATAAATTATTATTTTCAAAAAGCCACAACTGAATGTCAGACAGCAGCACTACAAGATGTATGGAAATGTAAATGTAGATTACGGTGAGAAGGAAAGTAGTTTTCCTATAAGACCTCGTGTGCAGGGAAAAAAGTTAATCTGTATATTTACAGAAGGAAAAATGGGACAGGAGAATGGTATTTTTTGGCTAATTGCAGCATACATCTGGGAAGTTTAAAAGAACAAAAAGATGCTCCGCATCTTGAAAAAACAAAGAAATATGTTTCCCAGGTTAATAGCCTATTAAAAAAAAATGGCAGGCACAAAAACAAACTCTGACTCTGCACTGCTCCAGGATTGTCTGCACTGGGTTGAGAGGGCTGAGTGGAAGTAAAAAACTATAAAGAATATAAAATACAAGGGAGAAGGGGAAACTAGGGAAAAAAGGAGAAAAGTTCTCCTTCAAAAGGCTTCCCAGTAACTCTTGCACACACACATTTCCCTTAAATAGTTAAGAGCTGCCTTCTGGACATACAGCCACAGTCTCCCTTCCATCTCCGTTGTCATTGATCTGAGGCTTTCTTCTCACTGTCAGATGGCACATGCCATGTGTCAGAAAATGATTTTTTTTTTTTTTTTTAGATTCAATTAAAACAAACTTGGGTTCACCCAAGAGGGATCCTGCCCCAGCTGCACTTCTGCTCTGTTGCACCCTCTGTTCCAACCATAGTGGAGACAATAAAAGAACTGAGGATGGAGAGGCACACTATTTTTTAAGTAAAACCATATGTATCATGTAAAATACTCAGGACAGAAGCAAGAGGGGTTTATGAATATCAGCTGAAATCAGCCTCACAGAGCAAGTGCCAATATTTACATTTCTATTGCTTAACATTGTTTGGGTTGGAAATTATAGCAGTTTTCTGATTAACTACCTGCAGGCATGCACCAGTTTGACCTTTTGCATGCTAAATTGCATGCACTAAATTAAATTTTCCTCTCTCTCTCTCTTCCTGAGATAAACAAGGCCAGTTACATGACTCAGGCTGCCCTTTCCCTCCTGCCATTCCATATGCAAAGTCAATCCTAGCCAGTTAATCCTCTAATTTAAGAGCAGACTTCTCTATTTTTGTGATTAGAAGGATTTTGTTTCTTTTAAGTTGTTGTGGGTCAACAATTTGTATTCAGAAAGAAGAGCTAGTAGCATCAAAATAACATGTTTCCTAATAAGAGGTTTCTGTGAGTACTTCAGAGGTAAGTAAATGAGCAATGCTCATTTTCAGCTCTATAAATTTGAGGAAACAATATCATCAGCTGCAATGGCTGCTCAGCATACCTCTCCAGAGAAAGCAGAATAAAAAAAAAAACAACCAAAGTCAAGAAGAAAATATCACATTTAGCAGGTGATCAGCTGTCCTATCGTACAGGTAATAGGTTAGGAACTCTTAAGTCAAATCTAGTTATTCACATTTTCAAATACTAGTAGCTAATTTGAGAAATATTTAAATTGTATTATTACTCAGACATTCTCATTATATCCTCAATTGAAATTATGCAGATCAGGGACAACTTTCCTGAAATCAGATCAAGTTATTCTGACACCAACCCCACACACTTAGTAGTACTTATTCCTCAGAGAATCATAAGGAAATATAATCAATTTTCTCACTACATTGTTGAATTAATAGAGACAAAGATTACTACAAAAGTAACAGGCCAGGCTGTAGAAGAAAACAAAAATCTTTCCTTTTTTTCAGTGGGAACTAGGAAAGATTTTTGCTCCACCTTATTCTGTGGTGAAATTTCTGTGAAAATTCTGTGAAAAGAAAGATTAGTTGCTACACTAAAACCGAGAAAGGGACTCAATGCTTTGTCCAGTGAGAGATACATCACTTCAGAGAGGAAATACTTTCTGTGCAAAGGCAATTCCAGACCCTAGATTTGAATATGTAGAATAGGCAGCAGTCATAATTTTCCAATAGAGCACATCATGTCTGAGTTTGTACAGTGAAAGATTATAAAGCTTATATTCTCTGCCATAACATGGCTCAGAGAAAGCCCAGATCTCTTTTTGGTGCAGCCAGCAGCAAACTCTATGCTGCTGTCAGCTCTAGAGGTGACTGGCTAAGCCTCAGATGACTGCAGTACCATCAGTTCTGTAGTCAGAATGAAATTTCAGAAGAAAAAACTCTCTAGCAGACTCCACTGCACAATCAACTCAGGGACTTTCAAAATTTTTCACAGAATGAATTCTTCTGGAGAAATAATTGGCAAACACAATTTACTATCACTCTGAGGAACTCTTTTCACAAACACTTCTCTCCTCCCTTTTATAAAAACAAATAAAACAATATTATGCTTGAAGCTTATCACAGCTGATTTCCCAGAGAATTGTTGATTGGAAAGCATCTATGTGTTTGCTGATGTTTTGATAAAGATTCTGTTTGGTTGTGTTTTTTTAAATTTCTAGTTAAATGCTTTCTGTTTTTTTCTAAGGGATTGAGATGGCCTAACTTTACCCTACACTTCATCTTCCTTTTTAACACAGGTTGTCTCAGTGAGAAAAAGAACAAGAGGCAGCATGAGGTGAGCAAATATTTCTCCTTCAGCTACAAATCACAGTTTGAAAATCTCAGCTCTGCTTACCTGATATAAACAAAAGCAGATGGCAAATCCTATATTTACTATGACTGCATTAGGATTTATAGAACATAACTATTTGCTTATACCAGTCACTGTTAAATTTTACTGGCTCTTTTTATTAGTGTGTATCTGTGGGGTAAAAAGCATTCTAAACTTATCAAAGGAAACCAATTATCATGCAAGGGGATTTTTTTAACTGCAAGAGTAGTTGCCATTTGTTACATGGACACTGCCATTTATCTAAGAACATAATGACTTATATAATCAATTCTTTGTCAAGATGTATAGGCATACATTTTCATGATCTCTGAAGCACCACCTATACAGAGACACTGTTTTTCTCTGTATTGTTTTGCAAAGACATCCCTAATATATCTGCTGTGAAAAAATAAACTATTTTTCTTAATTTGGAAAATCTGAGAACAAAGCCAAATAAAAGTGTCATATTCTCACTAAATACTGCACAAAGCTCATTCTTGGCTATGATTTTTACCTGCTCATCCTAGAAAATGGTTTGGCCCAAGAGTATACTGCTCTCTTGTAAGAATCAAGGCAGGTCCTGTAGAGACTGTGAAGTCAGAGAAAAAATACTCTTCTCTCTATTTGTCATAATTGATTCTCAAAAGAAAAAACAGAAGTTATGACTTAATTCCTGTTCCATTGCCGCAGTACAGTACATGTTCATAAAGACTCCTTTTTGTTAACCAGTGTACCTTTAGAGACATGTTTCATTTATTGTATATGAACATACATGAAGTTTTTATCAGCCATGGATGCCCACAGATACCACAATGAACCAAGAGCAACAGAACCAAAACTCAGACACAGTGCAAGGAAAGAGAAATTTCTAGGAGATACCAATACTGAAAATATAAAAGAAGTTGCACTTATCAAGGTCATATCTTATGACCTCATGTTTAAAGATTTCACAAACCTAACCCTTCTGGGTTTTGTAAGCTTTTGGCTAAAGGACCAGAAGGCAAAGAGACTAACCACACCCCAATGGAAATAATTTTGAAAGGCAAATAATTCAGGCAAACTGATGTTAATCAGCATAGTTGATAAGATTAACCTGGGGAGTTCTGGTAGATAGCCATCGTAATTTGTTTAGCTCATAACTCAGTGTTCTTAATATAGTTTCACATCGTTCTTCTCTCTGCTATACAAGAGACAATTAAATCTGTCTTTTAACTCATCATTTACAATTTTACAAGAGTCATAACTAGATCAATATACCAGAATCACACTGAGCAAAGCTCTTTGACTTGTCTTTGACTTGTTTTCACATGTATCCGTAGGTATGTATTTGTGTGCACTAAACAAAGTCATAGAGAGTTTTATAGTCCGTATTACTGTATCAACTTTTATGCACACATAGTGCATTAAACTTGAATTCTGCTGTCCAGTGTTTTACAATATCCTAATTTCAGTTTTTTAAACATTAAAGGTGCACTTGCTTCTATAAAACAAGTTAACAGAAAATTAAGGAGGCAATTAAATAAAAAATTATATAAAATATTTTTCTTTTTATTCTGGTTGCATTACTCCTGTAATATTTACAGCTATGTGGTACATACCTTTGTGCCTGTAGGGTATATCTAAACTATTTCTATATCTCAAAAAGCGTCCTCTCAGGGGCATGGGGTACAAAGTTATCCCAGGAACCACCCAGGAGTAGCCTTTGAGTGGGTAAGAGAAATACACAAATCTTAACATTGAGGCAGGATGCACATGTTTTTTTCATTCTAGACCTCTCTCCACCCACTGCTCTTCACATATGCTTGCACTTCTGACCTGAGCCTCCAGCAGTGTTTGTGGAATTTGTACTGTATGCCACAATGTGGCTGTGTTAGTGTATTTCCCAACGAGGCTATTGCCTAGTGCATTTCTTACGTCTTTTCTTTTTTTCTTTTTTTTTGACACATTGCATCCTTTTGTAATGGAAATAAATTATTACAGTTCTTGAGTACTGTTTCACTTAAGTTTTGTTAATTAGCCACAGGTGAGGCAAGCATCCTTTCATATCACTCTCAAGGACCCAGGTAGAAAGCCAGAAGAGATTTAACCTCTTGAGTAATACCTTGATTATTCACTCGATGGCTCCAGCAGCTGAGAGATTTGCTTCCACAGTTGGATTCTGATAGTCTAACACAAGGGACCTGAAACTGAGTAAGCAGAGGACGGTATCTTGGGTCTATGGAACTGAATGACAAAATGCTCCAAAGAACCAGAAACTTTAGCTTAGGCTTCCAAGACAGCACAGAATATGTGAGCAGTTCTTCCACCACCAGTTTTCCCCTTTCCCTCTTCCTGGTTTTCTTCCATTTAAATTGTTAAGAATTGGAAGGAGCAGAGGTATTTCCTTCTGTGGCACTGGGGTTTATACATGAAAATATTACACCAAAAGCATCCACATAATACTTCCAACATTTCCAAGCACTGGCATACGCAATTCTGTCCTGGAACTGAATGTGAAAAGGTATAGCCACCGAACCTTTCCTGCAGGAAATGTGTGCCCAAATGGAATATGTGCTTTTCTGAGGCAGATAACTTTGATCTTGAGCAAAGGTGAACAGAACTGGTTCAATGGACCAGCAACATAGGTCAATTAATTTCTGCTATCCTCATGATAAGAGGATAGGCTCACAGGGCTATCTGTCTGTATTCAGATTTCCAAGATGAATGCCCACTTTTTGCTTGTGCCTAAATGAGATGCAAGTAAAGCAAAAAACTGCAGGAGAACATATATAGAGTTCCTTCTAGTTTCTTACTTCTAATCATCACTTACCTTTACCTCAAGTGGCCCAACAGAAAAATGGGGATAATCCTGCCCACCTGCTAGGAATATTAAGAGCATGACCCCAAACATGGTCGCAATCTCTGTGCGCTAAACTCTACACCAGCACTCAGTGCGTTTGATCTTCAGATAAAATACTTTTCAGTTTTAAGTAGCAATATAAAGCTTGACACACAAGAAAAGTTAGTCAATTTCTCTGCACATAGAGAACCAGAGCAGAAACTTGCAAAATAGCCTGCATAGAAACATAAAGGAAGAGTAAGAAATTTAACCTAGATCTCTAGGAAATTAGTTTTTTACCATGGAGCATATTGCTGTGGAGAAATAACTTTTATTTTTATTGCAGACTCTTGGCATAAGACTGAACAAGCAGAAAAACTCACATTTGTTCTGAAAAAGAAGGACAGACTGCATAATGCTCTCTTTCAAGAGCTGTAAGCTGCCAAGCAAATTAGATATAAATAATAAATACAGAATTAGTATGTGAATTAATGCTATCACTGTGCTAAAAAATTAATCCTGTGCCATTTAAATTTTTTTTCACAGGCGTATTTTTTAGCCCATACAGATGGATCTTGGCAATTATTGACTGAGTTAATAAGCCTAAAACTAGTAAAATTCCAATTGAAGAGCCAGGTATATGAGGCGATCGTAGGAGTTAATAAGCCAGGGGACAAGCTATACTGCCAAGTGTAACCTTTGACAGGAGGGTCAGAAGTCACAGGGCAAATCTAGAAACAGACCAGATCTCTAAATCTTTTTGCTGGATTGCAGGAGTGAACTGTACCTGCTGTTTGCTTTTGACTGGAAACAAAAATCTTCAGTTTTGCTTAAGCTGCAATGACCGCTTCAGCTCCTGCCATAGACAGATATTAGGCTGCGATCAGAAACCTCTCATTTAAGCTACAAGGTTGGCCATGTCAAAGGAGAATTAACAGAGAAAGAAGAGACAGATGTTATTTTTCACCAGTTACAAAACTGAGGCCTTCATTCACATTCTTCCATTAGTTCTTAGAGGCCCGCATTCTTCACTTTCTATAAACATTTAATGAAAGCTTGGCAAGAGAGTAACTTTAATCTCAAATACCTGGTTATGTATAAACACTTATACACCATGTTTTCAAGTCTACAATTAAGCCCTAACAACCTGAAATTAAATTTGTTTAGAATTAAACACAAAGTTTCAGAATAACATTAGTGCTGCTGTAATACTTGCATCTCCAAAAGGGCGATAGAGATAACCTCACCTGACTCATAAAGCTAGCCAGAGCACTGGAAATTACCAATATTTTTCATGAAAATTACTGCAAATTAACTCAGAACAAGAATATTCACTCATGTAACTGACAGCTAATTTTGAAATAATGAATGCATTTAAGAGTAACAGTTTTTAATTGCAAACTTAAGGAGGCAAAATAAGCAACGTGCTGAATAAATTGTTCATTCTGAATGATTCATCCAAATCTAATAACTATCTGTCTCTACAAATATTGTAATAAGGCATAATCAGTCAGTATAAAACACCAGAGAGAAACAAGCCACAAAAAAAATGAAGCTGTATTGCTGCTGTTTCAGTACAGAAGGACAGACTTTATAACTCTCTAAAAAATCTCTCCTAGCTTCAGATGCTCCTCCAAATGCAGAATTCAAACCGCATTTTGCTACCATGCATCATGGCTGAGACCCACAAGCTCAAATGTAGTCTGAACCTAAAGGCAAAAGGAGATGTTTTTTCTCCCCCTCTTCTCTTTGGAAACCCAGAACCAGAGGCGTGGGGGGAAGTCGCTGACTCAAACTGCTGTGTGAGCAAAACCTACAGGCTCCACATTGCTGCTATATATGGGCTGGGGGGAAAGATGATGGGCCTGTCTCAAAAGAGCCGCCAACCATCATGTCTGAGAGCTCCTCTCAGGCGTCCTCAGCCTAAACATTTTATGGGTTGGGGGTCACAGGTCACCAACTGTCAAAACAGAGCACAAGTCACACTGCGCACCCGCGAGGAAACTGAGCAGACGGCAAAGCCGGAGTTCAGGGGCCGCGCTGCTCAACGCGCACCACAAATGGCGAAGCTGCCCTTAAAAAGTAACAGGCTTCCCCCCCTAAATCTTCCTGATTTTTACAAGTAGAGCTCAAAGTTAAGTGGGCATGAGTTTTAAAAGATCAATCCACATGTGGAATTAGAGTATTCTAAATGTCTTTTTTTTTTTTTTTTTAATGGAGGAAAATAACCACCAAACTTTGAACTGCCAAATTTAACCAGCAGCAAACTCCAAAGCACCAGGTGGTTTCATAAACCCAAAGGTTCATAAATCTTTTCTTTAAAGTTTCCAATTTCAAAAAAGAGCTTGTTCTCTTTGTGGTTATTTTTCAATTTTTCTCCCTCCCTCCCCCTTCTTTCCTGCCTTTGGGCGGATGACCTGCCAACCCCTGACAGTCTTTTAAGCTTGCCGTGCTGGCTCCTGCTGACGCTGCTGGAGACAGGCTGCCCACTCATGGGGCAGCGAGCCGTGGGCATGACTTCATCCACCAGGAGGAATCGCTGGGAAAGGGGCTGCACAGGGGAGCCAGGCTTTCTATTTTTAAACACTGCCTGTCGCATAGCTCAGGAGTGCAAAGAGTTCAAGCGTTCAGTGAATCTGTTCTCGCCACCGCTCAGGCCTTTAAAGTAGTAATAGTTCTAGTAATCGAGGCTGTGTGGCCATCAGCCTCCTCAATCTACAGCCCATGGGCTACATACAGTCCATGGCAGGAATTCATCTCTCCTGTGGGGTAATTTGGGAGACTGCCAGCTGCAGGCAGGGGGATCAGGGTTGGATGAATAACCGGTGGCTTGTGTTTAGTATGGACCAAGGTGTCTTCATGAAAGATGACAGCTGGGAAAAAACTTCTGCTACAAGCAGAGCAAATCACTTGCCCTGTACCCTTGATTCTGCTGTGTGAGAAATGCCACTGAGAAAGGCAGCTGTCAGGCATAGCATGAGGTCTTCTTGTGGCCAGAACCAGCTGGTGGCTGTTCTGCTTGCAGGAGTGTATATGGGTTTTACCTATGGATCCATACAGTGAAGCATGTGAGCAGTACACTCCCAGGAGACACCAAACTTTCTGTAGTTTTTGTCAAGTGAGAAGAGCAGAGCTGCCATAAACAGGTCTTCCCCAGTGTTAAAAGAAATCAGCATAAAGGCCAGATACTGCTTCTTTAGGTACTGCTCTGTAATCAAGAGACACACAGGCACACAGTCCTCTAATCTTAAACTGAAAGAAGAAAAAGCAGCAAGAGTGGAAGAAATGGTCATAGATTTCTGGCTTCTTTCTTTGTATCCTAATTACACTCTAAGATCAGCCCACCTCAACACATGCCTCAAATTATGCAATCACAAAATCACCCAGGTTGGAAGGGCCTCAGAGGTCACCTAGTCAATCCCTCAACCGCAGCCTGCTCCCTCTGCTCTACACATTCCCTTGCAGAAAGGCAACATAGAGAGAGAGCTGCAGAAACAGAGCCATTAACTTGCTTGCTTTACCAAAGTCAGACAGAGGGGAATCTTTAGCCCACTACCACTTTTCTTTAGAAATAGCATCTAACACATGATTCGGTAGAGACATCACACACATCTGCTCAACTGTGTCGCAGATCTGTGTGAGGGTAGGTTGTTAAATCTCCAGACACTTGATGGGTAAGAGCATTGTCTTATCAGATTCAGTACACAAAATCATGTTGCAGCTCCTCAGAGATGACTTGGTTAATAGTAAATTTCATATGAAGCCCTCAGGTAAATATCACCCACTTCTATTGCTGAAGCTAATGAGGCAAAAATGTGGAATGTGATCAAAGCCACACAAGAATATCAGTATCAGATCACACAGCACAAGTTTGGTCTAAATGCTCTAATCCCTCCTGAGGTTCAGATTATTCACTCCTGTGTCCTGTGCCGTGCTAGCTGATGAGGTATGGTGCTGGCCCACAGACATGAAGCTGGGTGAAGAAGTGGTTTAGATACCAATAAGGTTCCCCAAAGCCTTTCTGCCAATCCTTCAGCTAGGCAGAATTCTTCCCTTTGGAATAAATAAATGTTCCTCACTTTTTGCTGCAGCTTTCTTTCATCCACTTTCATCCCATGTCTTTACCCTCCTCACATTTACAAATATACACATGCTTTGCCAGAAAATCAAAGAAAACTACCACTCTCTTTTAAAAAGAGAAACAAGAAGAGCTTTCATGTTTCTCATGTTTTATGCTGTTGTAACTGCATTTGATATAGCCCCATGAGCAGACCTTCCAATAATAATGACTAAATCTACTTTTCTTTTATTTTGTAGGCTATTTAGGAGCTATTTGGAGCTGTAACCACAGTTATCCAGACAGCTCTCACCACATACATGTGGTATTATTTACTCAACCTCCTGATTCATTAAATGCATTTCCAGCTCCTAAGAAGTTTATTATTATTCCTCTGTGGCATCTTCATATTGATTATAATTTCAAAATTCTCTGCTGGAGATCAATGAGTATCCACTAAATTAGGTGACAGTTGATGGGTATAAAATTGAAACACTGCAACTATTTGCTGTCTACAGCCATCAAAGTAATTAAGATGACTCCATCTCTCCTCACTCAATCTTTAGAGCTAGCTCTGGTTCTCTGTTGAACTGTAGGGAAAGAAACAGGAGAGCAGACAACTTGTAAGCAAGCTGGACAGCAATGGCAATCATGGCATCTAAAATCTTCCAGCATATTGGCTTGTGTGACAAAGCTATTATTTTGTACCACAGCTCCTCCAAAATCAGGGTCCCATCCTCCCTTTAAGTTGGGAGTGTTACAGCATTGCTCTCTTGATCCTCTGTCTCCAAGAATTGTAGATCTTGTCGAGAAATAGCTCTCAGACTAAACAAAAGAGGTGACTTGGGGCTCATAAGCATAAAACAAGACTACCACAAACAAGCTGAAATGACAGACTCCTCAGTGATGCAAATCATGCTTCAGCTTTCATAGTGAGGACAAAACACGAGGTTTCTCTGGGTTCAGTATTATACACCCACAGTTAAAAACAGTTAATAGATACAATTTTATGTTGCTCTTTCTCTGAATGGCCAAATTCCAAAATGAATTCCAGATCTGGATTTGGCAGTAGGGATCCAAGGCTGTGCTGGTAACTTAAATACCTCTAACCCAAATGGGCCTTACACATATCTGAAAAATATTCCTGGGTTCCAGCTGCAGCAAGTCAGCTTCCAAAGTCCCCTGGGCAGAACAGCACACCAGTACTTTGCATCAACTAATCTTTTTAAGTAAATGAAAATGTCTAATCCATGTCTTTTCACCTGTAAATAGACTATAGTAATTTATATATAAAAAGATACATATATAAGGCATCCCTTCCCATTCCAGTCTATGGAAAGGATCAAAAAATATCTCAGACCTGGCAGATGCAGGCTGCATCTTGGTGGAACTAGGCTTGGATGTGGGACTCATTGTTTCCAGAATTATCCAGCAACCTGGTTGACACCCTGAGGGAATGATAAGTGCCTCCTCTTTATTACAAAAGAGGAGGCCTGTTCCAAAAAAATATCAGAGTAGCTGATAACAAACAACTTCAAGGGAATGTGACATGTAATACTTGTCCTGCCAAGAAAATATATACATTATTAATAATAAAGATCTACTTGGCTGATAGCATTTTTGATAGTTATTAGCACTGAGATAGATAACTATTCTCAGTTTTACTAAACCCCTATGTGGATTTTGCCAAGCTTAAAATAACAGGATAGGGCAACAGTATACTTCCAACAGCTAAAATTCTGAACACAAAATCACAAATTAAAATGAGTTAAGAAGTCTTTGCCAGAAAAAGAAGCAAGTTTTATGTTCTTGAACAGTGGATCAAAGTGACAGCTAAATGTCTTCCCTATTACCTGCCATGTTAATGCAAGCAATATTCATTAGCAACAAGATTATAAACAAGGCAAAAAATAAATACTTGTTTCCTTATAATTCTATCTTTTCTTTGCCAAACCCTATCAGAGTACAAAATAGTAGATTTCACTGCTATTTAAAATAGGGATCTGAAATGTAATTCTCCCCTAAATCTTCAGGGGTATGTTTTAGCAAAGGAGTTGTACCAAACTTCATCCCACAGGCTGCACTAATTCAGCATCGTGTCAAACTATCCCAGGGAAGAGCATGGCATTTCTCTGGCTCTGGCCATAGGATCATGTGTGCTAACTGTATGACCTATTGAGAAAAAAAGTCCAAGTTCACTTGACAATGTGCTAAGATTAGCTGGTCTTCCATTAACACAAAGTACTCTCTCAAAGGAGGTTGAGAGCAGCCAGATCACCTGTTCCATTGTTTGCATCCAACCTTACTCTGTCAAAAGCACTACAAACCAACATGGACTGTGGCCTTCTAATTTTTCCTGCACCTTTAACTCAGTCTGACACCTAGTACATGCAGCAAGCCTGTGAATTGGGTTTGCATGCACACATGCTTGTGTGGGAGGTTTCTAGTGTGCATATGACTAGATGTGCCTGTGAAACAAATTTCTGGACTGATCCAGACCATTTGTCCAGAACAAAATGAGATATATTGAGTTGTATGATATATAGTGAGTTGTATGATGCAAGTGTGGGCATCATTACCTCTAGATACATAGAGACAGGTGGCAGACTAATGGATTTTGAGAGGTCAAACAACCTTTTGTTTTTCATGTGGTGTCACAGTAGGGCATGAATAGAACATATGTAACAGTTGAGAAGGGAAAACCAAAGCCAGTACAAATTAAAGAGGGCTTACGTGATGTGTGGAAGATCCTGAAAGAATGAAAACAGAGATGCAGAACAGAGCAAAATTTTATGTGCAGTTTATGCACATGACCTATGCTTTTGTATACAGGCAAGTCACACTCCATCAGGGTTATAGAAATATTCATAGTTCCAAAGGTATTAGAAGATACAATGTGAAAATTCTTCCTGCAGAAATAGCAACATGTGCCCTATTGATTTAATTCCCAACCTCTAGAGCTCATCCCACACTGCCTCAGATCTATCACAAAACAGAAACACTAGGGACATCTCCTCATAGAAAACAGAACAAACAGAAACACCAGCAGTATATTTTTCTGAAGGGTTTTACACTATGTTCTTTTTTCCTTCCACATCCATTTTGAGGCATGTGTGTGTAATGCAGTCCTGGACAATGCGATAGCAATTGTGTCTGCTTTTATTCAGAGGCTAACAGCCCTTTCTGAGCTGATGTTCTTAGGAAAAAGCCTTCAGACAAACCATATTCCTCCACAAAACCTCCAGTGGAGAGCACTGAACACTCACATGGGCCTTTCCGATATGTTAGGTCTATCTCTTGCTGATTGGTCCTTTTACTCATCTTTTTTAAAAAACTTCCAGGCTTCATTTCAGAAGGGAAAAAAAAACAATTTGAAATTCTCTTCAGATGTCAAGGATTTTTGTTGTCTTTTTTCCTCCTCACAGATTCGTGTTCTGAAAAGAAGAAAATAGAGAAAGAAAAAAAAAAGAGATTTTTTTTAAAGCCTTTAAAAGATATGAGGGATCTAAATTAAAAACCTTTGTGCAGTGAGAGGTGGCTGGAGGGAATGTATAAGAATAGTCAGTTACTGCTGGCATGTTTACAGGCTTTGAAGGTTCTTCACATCTAGCCGAGTGAGAATGGTTAAGAGCAGCTCTACCTCACACTAAGATTTTATGGGATTAATGAGGTCTTTATTAAACCAAATACCTGCAGGTTCTGTTACTGCCAGTGTAGTTACAAATCCTTTATACTTGTTCATACAAGGCAGAGATTAAAATTAGAGCACTGTAAAAATGACTGGTCACTTTGCCTTTCTATTCTTGTGATGATCACTATTTCTAATAAGTAAAAGGATTTGTTTCTACTTACACTGCTTAAAATGAAAAGGGTTTGGGATTTTTGTTTGTTTGTTTGTGTTTTCTTTGTTTTGTTGCTTGTTTTTTTTTAGATTTATGACCAACATAGGAAAGAAGATTTTGTGGAAGATAAACTGTCTACAACAGGAAGAATGTTCAAGTTACATTGACTGATTTACCTAAAGATGATTTTTTCTCCAGAACAAGTCTGGTGTAAACTGAAAAAAACCTTCTGCTCTCTTTTCATCCCCATTTAATTATTTGGAATTGTCAGCTCACAGCCATGTGCAAATAATGGATCCAGCTACAGGATATGTCTACACATGAACTCAAGAGCCATAATGGAAAAACGTGCTGCAAACTCATACCATGTTGTTTTAATTTTGCAAGCCAACATGAAATATTCTTTTGTTCCACTGTTATAAAGATGAGAAATAAATATTTAAAAAAACTGAGATATTCCATTCTTCAATCATCATTAATTGTAACCTGGCTCTCTTTCTCCTACATATTACTAAAATTTTTTTTTTTATCAGATTTAGAGTCTATCAGAAATCTTTAATACTATGATTGTGTCCCTTGCAGTAAAAGTGGATGTAAAAATGTATTATTTTGATATGGGTCTCTCCTCTAGTTTTTAAAGATTGATTTAAAAAATCATAAGTTTAAGGAATTTGACAGTATACACATTCCTAAAAGTAGAATTTTTGTACAGAATTTGTGCCAGGTTTTTGGTTTTATTTTTTAAAGAAAGAATAACATAATTTGAATAAAACTTCAGTCCTTTAAGTAGAATTTCTTTTAGTATATACATTCTTTTTAATTAAGTACTTCTGTTTAGCATATTTATTTTTATGAAGGATACAAACAAGTTAATTTTATTCACTACAAAAGTTTTATCTTTTCTGGTGTCTAGAAGGTGGGATGGTATGATGTGTTTCACAGGTATAAAGCCAAATGCTCCTGAAATATTCTCCACAGGAATATTAGCCCCAAGCTTTGAAACAACAGCCAAATCAGAAAATCTATAAGGAGAAAGTGATGCAAAGCTTGTGCTGCACCCCCCTCCCTCCTATGGAGTTGTTGTGTTTTTTGGTTTTTTTTTCCCAAGGAAGACTGTAACAATATCAAAGCCTTTGTGCCTTGGGAAGAGCTGTGTTTGAAGAGTAGCTCAAATAATGATTTTATAATCACACTTCAAAAAACTAAAGTAAAATACATAGACAAAACAGGCAACAATTCCTTTGCCTCTTCCTGCTTATGCAAAAATCCACGGCTAATGAAACAAGTTGCACAGTTTATTTGACGTTCCTGCTCCTGCTCAGCTCAAAGCTGCACTGTGTCAGCCACTTACAATGACCAGGCACTTCCGAAAATGGCAGTGTCATGACATTTCCATGGTGACTTTGGCCTCAGCCTTGCAAATCCCACAAGATCAGGTTACAGACTTAGGACTTAGGAAATGAGCAAGAAAGCACTAAAGGAGAAAAGCTGTGATTATATGCAAATATATTCATTAGAGAAGAGATTGAACAGATATGCACCTTCAATATTTTTTTAATGAATTTTTAAACGTAAAAATGTGCTGCAGGTGTGCAATTTAATGTATCTGACCTTTTAAGGACTGGATAGAAATGCTTGCTACCAAAAAGTTTTCTTGTCTATATTGTTTTCTATTTCTGTTTAAAAATGTTTCCTTTAAAGTTTCATCTGTTTTCACTTTCAATTGACAATCATTTATTTCTTCTTTGCTTTATTACTTAATGTCCAATATAGCCATCAGCTATAAGTTTTGAAGTAATAAGCAAATCCTCCCAGACACTCTGGAATAGGTGACAACCTCTGCACAGAATATATCATGGCCTGTGCCTGCTATATCTATCTATACATATTTCCATCCATTTTTTTACCTTGCAAAATATTTCTTTTAATAGCACAGAATATATAGTCACTGAATAATTACTTTCCCATTTTTCCCTCAAAGAAAACAGTTTTAGGAAGTAGGTGAATGCATTTTTCTAAAATAATTTCACACGTCTTTCAAAAAAATCTATGTCTATATTAATTTCTAATAAATATGTCAAGCTTAACTAAAATGTTTTTAGAATAAGGTAGAGTAGAAAACATATTCTAGTGAGATGCTAAATAAGATTTGAGGTTCCTCATTTCCTGTGGGACAGGAGATGCCAAATACACATATACCACATCCCTTCGGGGTTTGCTGGGTTTTGTATGTTTGGGGGATATTTTATGTATTATGTTTAGGGACAGTAACAAACAGATGAAGAAAAGAAAATAAGATAGGTTTTGAAGTCACTCAGAGAAGACTCTGGTGTTGAATGCTTTCTTAAAGACAAGTAAATAAATGTCACACTGTTTCAGTATTACTTCCATTCCACTATGAAACAGGGCATCTTGAGCAGTAATATGCATTCCTGCCTCTGATAAATGCACAGCTAAAAGTATGATCCTCCCAAAGAAGCAAGACCAGCATACATCTCTGGCTATTCTTTTGCTTTCAGCTAATACCCCACCCCCTAAGAAAAATTCTTCTGACCTTTTACTCTCCATTCAATCCTGACATATATATCAGAAATTGTTGGACCAATGAACATTTCACATGCATTTCACATCAGGAGGAAAAATGCAGCTTCAAGAAGTGCACTTCTAAAGCACAGGACAAAACTGCCATTTGCCATCTTGTGTTACTATCCATTACTAAAATAAAACACTGCATGCTAAAACAGAAGCACGCTTACCACAATCTCTGGAAATACCTTCCTATTCAAATGCACTCAAAATCCCTGTGCACACTTCAGTGCTCTTTTCTATGTATTTGCAATTGAAAAAAAAAAATCCTTTTACTTTTACAAACTCTAGCTCCACAAAGCACTTAAGAAAATATTTTTCCAGTGATGCATTTATCCATAGAATTAAAAATATGCAAATATTTAAACCAAGTTCTATTTTTCCTATTCCCCACTTACTGGCAGGAAAATTCCAGTCTCCTGATGGTAATTTTGCTGTTTATTACTTCTTATTAGATGTGTGCTACACAAATATACTACTTAAACCAATACCACTAATATCCCAGCCTACCAGTGAATTCCAGTGTGGCATGTCTACCCTAAGTAAAATCTTGCAACTCATTCTACTTTATCCTGAAGAATGAAATCTGGACTTTATGGAAAATAACCTGATGGTAACATTCTGTTATGATTTCAGCTGAACATTGTCAAGGGAAACAAATCATACATAAAAACTAATGTATGGGAAAACAAGCAAAAAACATACAAACTATTTGATCACCAGGTGTTTAGTCTTTGGAGTTCTGATGTTCAGTGTTCCTCAGAATCAAGCATACTTTTTCTTGAGGCTAAGGAAGAGCTAAAACAGTGATGTTTTTATGGCAGTATCTTTTAAGTCAAAGTCTACAAATACTTAAATACTTCCTCTTTTGGACTGGGCTGTATCTCACAGCTTTGGAAATTAGGCCAGATACACCACCCCAGAAGCAGAACAAAACTCAAACTGGGTAAACAGAAGAAGCTGTCACAACTAGTCAAAACCTCAGCTATACAGCAATGGTCCCCATAACCCCAAATTCTAAAGATTTTTTGGAGGGTGGTGATTCCCCTTCACTTTCAAAAATCACTAGTTTTTACCTCTGCAAAAGGAAAACTAGATTTAAGGTATTGGATAAATAATATTGCAACCACACCACATTAAACGTTGATCCAGCACAGGCTCAGCCTGCCACTTCACATTCATACAAAAAGTTTTGTAGTGCATCTCTTTCCTAGCAGATGTCAGATCCTTATCATCTGACCTCCAAGAGCCAGATAAATCTGGTGTCAAGTATCAGGCCAGGATAAGTACCGTAACGCAGTCTCTCAATAATTCAGCTGAAGTGCCATAATGCAGTTATGTGTGATCCAGATCAAATTTATACTGCCAAGTTATTTGATAATACACAGATACAGCATTAGTGAGCACTGAGCCACGGGCTTCAAACAACTTCAAGTATCAGGAACAATATACACTAGCCAGCTTTTACTCCATTCTTTGCAAAGTCCCCTGGGTTTTTGCTATCATTAGCTGAAATTCTACTTGGGGTTCACACTTAATATTTCATGGTGTACTTAGATGTATGTCATCATAGCGGCAATGTTGATAAATTATTTTTAAAATATGTTTTGCCAATTTATTTTTATGTCTACTTCTGAAATTTTTTGAAACCACGCTGGTACATGAATCAAAAGTGAACTGAAAATCTCCCAAAGATTTCCACCTTTTTTTTTTTCCTCCATATGGAATTATTTTCCCTTATGTTCCTATCAATTTTTTTACCAGTCTGCATGCAGAGAGCACACTAAGAAAGGACTCAATTCCCATTTTGTTTGTTTGAGACAAACATCTGGAAATAATGCTTTAAAAATTATCCTGTTCTGTATATGAAGAAGAAGGGAGAAAGAGCCCTTGTTTAACAGAATCCTAGGAAATCACTTAAATTCTGCATAAAAGTTTCACGGACCTTACAGGGAGTAATCATAAAAGAAAAAAATATTTTTCATTTAAAACTATCTAGATTGAAAAAAATATTCTGTTTATTTTCCTCTTCCAAATAGATTTTCCACAAGTTTGGATGGGGCTTTGAGCAACCTGGTCTAGTGAAAGGTGTCTCTCTCCATGGCAGAGGGGTTGGAACAAGATGAACTTTAAGGTCCCTTCCAATCCAAGCCATTCCACAGTTTTATGATTTTATGAAAATTTAATGTGCTCTGAGGATTTGAGTTTGATCCAGATAAAACAGTTTTGCAACTTTTCAAAGCCAACCACTAAGTAAAGTTGACAGGATAATTTAGCAAATATTCTATAAAAGAAAGACAAGACCCCAAGGTCTTTTTCCACAGAGCAGCTTTCTATGATAGCCACTGCTCTCCCCTGATCTATCCAGGTAGCTGGTTCATCATAGAAGCAATTAGGTTGGCCAGCCATGATTTGCCTTTATCCATGCTGACTACTCCTGATCAACTTCTTGTCCTCCATGTGGACAAAGGTGACCCCCAGAATGAGGTACTCCATCACCTTTCCAGGGATTGAGGTGAGGCTGACCATCTATAGTTCCCTGGGTCCTCATACTTACCCTTTTTTGGAAACCAGAGTGACATTTCCTTTTTTCCAGCCCTCAGGCACCTCTACTGAGTGTCACCAACTTTCAAAGTTGATCGTGAGTAGCCTTATGGTGTCCATCAATTCTCTCAGCACTTGTGGATAAATCCAATCAGAGCCCATGGACTTGAGTTTGCCTGGGTGTTCTCTAATCCAGTCCTCCTAGATCAAGGGAAAGTCTTCCTTCCAACAGTCCTCTACCCTGGTCTCCCAGGTCAGAGATTTCTGAAGGCTGGTCTTGTCGCAGTGCAAAGGCAGCACTCAGCAGTTCTGCCTTCCCTGTGTCCTCTGTTACCAGTGTGTCCCTTCCCTTTGCAGGCCCACATTATCCTTAGCTTTCTTTTGTTATTCTTGTATTTGAAAAAGCCCTTCTTGTTCTTCTTGACATCCTTTGCCAGATTCAATTCCAGAGGGGCTTTGACCTTCTTTGTATTTCTCATTTCATGTGCAAAACAAGAGCACAAGAACACAAGAACCTAAACTCTTTTCTTTTCTTTCTATTTTTTTTTAATTGTGTGTCCAAAGAGCCAATCATTTAGATTACATGCAAGAATATTTTTCTGAACATTCGTCTTTGCATGATCTGCACTTGGGGATCATCTTTTAAAAGCATAACAAATATTTTATGTTTTAAACTTCTACATCAAATAATGTTCTGTTGCTTCCAAGTAAGTAAAAGTCAAAATCAAGTGATATTACCATTCTTCAATTAAACTACTTAAGTATTCTGCAAGAAGCTATTCTATTAGAAAAGATTTTTCATTTTTCTGCATTAGCCATCAATCAGACATAAGACTTTGCATATCTAAAAAACTTTAAATAAAGTAAAATGGAAAAAGAATATTCGATCTTCCAGTACTGATCAATAGTTCTTAATCAAGATGCCACAGCCTAATTCATGGTTTGAAACCTGATATGAGATGGAAAGATAAGGTTATTGAGAAGTGAGCACTAAATGTTGTTATCTGTAATATTGATACATCCCATGTAATGGTACTATGAAGCATGAATAATGAGCTAAAAGCTATGTGATAAAGGACTGCCTATAGTAAGTCCTGCTTTTAGTACATTGTTTACGCTGGGTGGTAACAATTATTCATTTTATTTCCAGACAAGACCTTGAAGATAAAAGGAATGTGATAATTAAGAAAAAAAAGTATATTTCTTAGGCAGAAGTAAAAGACCAATGGGGATGGAAACATGTTGCTAATCAGAGATGTGCTTTGTAGTTCCTCAGTTAGTTCCAAAAGCTTCTTCTTCTGTACTGATAACTGTCCAGCTAGTTATAGTGCTATCTTGAGTTATTGTTAAAATTAGGTAATTAGGTGGTTATTGGAGGTTAGAATAAACTTCTTTTACATGATTCAAAGAATAATCAGAAACAATGGGATGCTGAGTTCTGTTTTACATCTCTGGAACATATAAAGCTAGGTCACTTTCAGGAGGCAGAAGGAAGCATATTCAGCTACTTTCAAGTTTTTACTCAACTTTTAAATAGGACAAAATTCCTAATTTATAAAAGAAAATTAATATTTTAATCTATTTATTTCTGGTTATTGTAATTATTCTTCTCTTTTCTTTCTCTCACTTTTGTTTTTCTTTTTTAGTACTAGTAAGAAATTATGTTCTTCACTTAAAGTGCAGATCCGGGAGTTGGGAATTTTATTTTATTTTATTTTTCCCCCAAGACATCCTGTGCAAACACAAATAAACTTAACCTCTATCTCTATTCTCACACCTGGTAAAAAAACTTCACCTTTATGCTTATCTATTTTATGGAGAGTGTCTTCTGTCTATGATTCTTGATTGCTGACAATTTTAATCCATTCATGTTTGTAGAGTATTTGAGGATTAAAGGTGAAAGAGAAAATTAAAGTATATTATTTTGTGGTAGAAAGTTTTAATTAAAATGACATGCAATGATTTCAAATAAACCATCTCCTGTGATCTACATTTAAGGTGTTTGTCAACATTTACACAGCAAGAGATAGGTCATCCTTCAAGTTGTCATATGAGGACATTGACTTCAGCTGATGCCATCAGGTCTCAGAGAGGCCTCCCTGTCCAGAAACAGAGAAGATAGCCTTTGTTATCAGAGAAGACTGCTGCCTTTATTATCTAGTTCCTAATATTAATTAACTCTGTGTTTTATTTTGGCCCCACTACCAAACCCTGTAAATGCCAAGAAAAGGAGACTAGTGAATGAAAGAGCAACAGGTGGGTTGGGAATTGTTCATTCACCTAATTCACAGGACTCTTTTAATGTAAGCTACCAGGATTTTTCAGTCTCACCTGTAATCTTATTGGGGCAGGTTTTCAAATGAAGCTGAATTAAATCAAGCTCATAAGTCATTAACTGTGGTTTAGATGACAGCTGTTTTTTCTATCATCCATGTTAGAGATTTTTCTGTGGTCCCATTCTAATCATCAAATTGACACTTTTCCTGCTGCAGACAACAGCTGCTTCATTTACTCAGAAGAACCTCAATTTCCAGTAAAGGTGCAGCCTCTAAGCAGAACAATCTGTTCTAGTGAACATCCTAGAATATGGCAAAGGTAGACCACCTGTTACTGGCTCTGATTCATTGCTGAAGTATCTTGTTTCCCAAGGAATGCCATCCCTAAATGCTTAGTCTTTCTTCTCCCTTGCTCATCATTACTTCAAGTGTCCTGAAATAATGAAGGATTCTTTAAGGTTGTATGTGTACCCATTCCACAGGTATGGAAAAAGTTGTCTAAAGGCAAGAAAATTCATTAACACTGTATTCCTTATTCATTATGACCATCTAATTTGGAAAGTTTCTTCATGGGTAAATGGAACTGAGATGAAAGGTTATATATTTGCTAACATATTCATGCAGATGAGCCTCACACAAGAAGAAAACAGGGCTAACCTGCTCAGGCTGGTTTGTAGGTTACCACAGACGCATCAAAATCGAGAACAAACCTCACTGCTGACGACAACACGTGTTTTGCATGTGGTGGAAATGCCCATCTTTTACGCAAAAGGTTTTTGAGTGTAGAAAATTATTTCATGGTTTTGTAGATGTTGGGTTTGTTTCTTTTTAAATAATGCAAACTTATTAATGAGATGTTTCAGATTAAGCAGTAAACATATAATTTCTACCTCTTCAATTCTTCTAAATTTTTACTTTTTTAATGTAAAAACTCAGCTTATTTCTCTAAACAGATCTCTCAGACTGAGGACCAGTTATACCAAGACTTGTACTGTGTAATGTATTTTTTAACTGGCCATGAATGTCGTATCTAAAATTTTACAGATAGTGACCTGTCTTTCCAGAAACATCCATTCCCTTTACTCTGGATAAATTTCTGTTCAGTTTATGCTATTTTTCTCAATGGTGATACTGTAAACTACTGTTTGCCTCCCACAAATAGCCAGAATTTTAATGTAAGCAAGCTTAGATGGCTGAAGCAACACAGATGAGAAGACTATCTTGGGGAGTGGGAACAGCAGGCTAGAAACATTAAGAATATCTGTCTCAGAACTGGAGATTTCTAGGATTGATGGCATTTTCACCTCATTCAGGGAAAAATATTGGCACTCTCTTCATTCAATCCTACGTGGGATCCCACAGCTCAACTTATTAATGAAATTCCCCCTCACAGCTAAAGTTTAAAAAAAATAAATAAAAAAGAACCAAAAAATACTGAATATGAATGTGGAAGAAAGGCAATTTGATGTTTGTAATTATCGAGGCAAACTCCACAACCTGCTGAATGTATGCAAAATGGACCCTGGATGGTGTATATAAAAGTGGTATTTGCAGAGAATAACAGCAAGTATTGAGGTTTCCTTCTGGTAAAGCAAGTCATCATCCAGGACTACCATGAACACCAAGGGGACTTCACTGAAAGGTAAGAACTTTAACATTCACCTGCCCATAATTTTTATATTTCTTTCAATTTTGATTGAATTAGGAGGCAGCTGAAATGTAACACATCTAGAAACTGAGGTCTTCCAGTCACCTAGTTTGCCAGAAAAGGCAAAACCTGAATAAAGGAGCTTGATGCCTTCTGTCTTCTAAGAGTACCTTTGTATTGGGCAGTGTTACAAAGAATTGGGTTGAGGGATGTCACACATGCATGTGCAAGTTTGAATCTGGACTGGTTTGCTGCACCACTCTGAAGACTATGACTAGACATCATTATCCACAAGTCTAGAGGTGATGTGGTAATTTTGAAATTAATGTTTTCAAAACTGTCATCGACTTTCCAAGCCAAAAACTCTCAGGTTTTCTTATTCATGGAGGTATTCCTTAGAGATCTTTCTTAGCTGCAGCTTCCAGCATGTACCTTGCTCCTGGGGGAGGAGGAAGGATTATTTCAATATTGTGTAAATCCACCTTTTCTTGAATGTAGAGCTAGAAAGAAACTTATCACATGACATCTTTAGGGATAGTTTTGCTGATTTATGAAGCACACTTTAACACAGAGTTTTAAATAAGTCTAGTGAACTAATAGAGGTAACAGGTCAATTTCCAGAAGTAAAAGTCTCAGAACAAGTACGTTTATTTACCAAATATTTTCTTATAATTATTTGCATTTTTTTCTCTGTATGTTTTATTTCACTGAATAAAAAAAAATTTACTTTGTTAAATTAACATGAAAAATTTTAAACAGATGAGATTTTGTGCTTTAGATAATGTGAAGTTCTCAAAATCAGTTTCAGAAGCTCAGGAGAAAGGACAAAGTCTATCATTAATTTCTAAGAAGTAGGAAATTTAGGGTTAAACTCTAAAGAGCAAAGAAACACAGCTGCTGGAAATCTTTTGAAGGAACTCCCAGGGCAATCACAGCCTTTAGAGTGACCTAACCATCCTCTCGCAAAAATTAATTTAACTCCAAATGTTTGCAAAGAAGAAAAGGACCTTTGGGAGGAAAAGGAAGAAAAAAAAAAAAAAGAAAGAAAGTAAAAAAGACCAATCTATTTTCTAGACTTATATATATGGACAAATGTATTTATGTACCTATATTTGCAGTGTGAAGAAGTTTGGGGTTTTTTTCCTTCTGTTTATCACTCTGTTTTAAAACCAGACACTTAGTAAGAGACTTCAGAACACTCTGTACACTACAGCACAGGTTACCTTGTCTCCTCAAACTCTGTAACAGGCTCTGCTGTACCATCAGGAGGACAGAGGGGAGAAAGGATAAAAGAATTAAAGAATTACAGTGTGTCTGTCCTCCACTGCTGTTCAGCAGCCAGCACAGGGGGTACTCTGAGCTATGCCACAGCACAGCCCAAATCACCCAGCATCTGGCTCTGACAGCTGCTTCAATGTGAGCCCATTGCCCTGTGTTTTAAACTTGAATAGGTTTGTTGCTGGTGGCCCTTCTGGTGTCCCACATGCTTCTGACAAAGGAAGGAGTGACCTCTTTGCCAATCTGCCCCAATGGATCTGTCAATTGCCAACTTTCCCTTGAGGAACTTTTTGACCGAGCAGTTAAACTTTCACACTACATCCACTTCCTGTCTTCAGAAATGTTCAATGAATTTGTAAGTACTCTTTTCCTGAGAGCTTTTCCTATATTCTTTCCTATAAGAAAATATAAAGTTGCAGTTTAATACTTTTTAATCACAAACATATGTTAACATATAATAAGTAAATAAACATGACTGCTGAACAGACGGTGAAAGTCCCAGTGGTGACCAAATCAGTATATAGTCCTGAATGTTTCTAAGATCCCCAGAACTTCTATTAAAAGATACCATTTTCCCATCATTCTTCATCTGTGGGACATTTGCTTTTCCTGCATGTCAGGTCCACTCTAGAGGAGTGACATCAGAAACTTTTGACCTTTACAACATAAAAGCAGTGATAAAAGCTATGGAACAACAATTAGCTAGCACAGTGCTTGAGCTGAAGCTCTTACCTTTCTGTCTCAATAACACCTGTCCGTGCTGATCTGCAGGATGAACGCTACGCCCAGGGCCGGGGCTTCATTGCTAAAGCTGTCAATAGCTGCCACACTGCATCTTTAACCACTCCTGAAGACAAGGAGCAGGCTCAGCAGATTCATGTAAGTCCCGTTTCCAGTGTAATTCAGTTACAGAGCAGGGGAAGGCAGGGAAGGAGGGTTACAGAATTGTGAGGCATCTGTCAGACTGAGAGGCAGAGCAACTCAATCAGTATAAAAAAAGTCAGAAAGAGGAAAGCACCAAAAAGCCAAAGTTGATTTAACATTTTCGACATATTTGCTGATGCTAAGTTACAAACAGCATATGTAAGTACCAGTGACTTTCATCATCCCTTCCTTTTCCTGTATGGTACATTTATCATTTCATCTTATTTCCAAATAAAACACTACTTCATGGAGCAATGCCAGTTACCGTGTTTGTGCAGTGTTGAGAACACTACAACATTTAAACATTATCTTAAAACATAAACCATTAATGTATTTACAAACATAAAAATACATTGCTGTACGAAGACTCTAGAGGTAAATAGTTTTCCAGTAACTCAAAACATTGGCTTTACTGAAAAAACACTGAATAGATATTTTTTTATATTACCAGTAGGTAAAAGTGGTCACATCAACATCCTAATACAAAGACTCCAGTGTGAAAATCTAAAAAATATATAAAACACACTACTTGTACACATCATTTAAAATAATTATAAACTACAGAGGCTAATCCTGTTCAGCCTGTGTTCACAGATATGATTTGAAAATTCCCTGGGGAAAAAGATAAGCAGAGCTGTATAAATGGGGATGTTCTAGAGTGAAATCTCTATCAGTTTCATGGCAGTGGTGGTATCTTCTCAATCCCACATATTACCAGCTTCTCAGTGTGCCATTTAGAAATTCTAGTGGGAGCAGTAGAATCCACAACCCTGGGTTGTGCATCTAGCAAACAAGAAAAGGTTTAATACTGCCACAACCTTAACCATAAGCTTGATGAATTCCTAGTGCCCACAAGAAAGGACAATTTTTGAAACCAGAGAGCCACTGCTGGAAGCACTGTTGTTCAAAGGGGAGGGCAGATGAGTTATGTAGAGGCAATAAAATGTATTTAGTGGTTTACCATAATGTGCACCTTCCAGTCAGTACTAAAGTTTAAAAATAAATAAATAAATAAATAAATAAAATCAGTGGATTTTAAAACATTCATCAAAAATCACATAAGAAGTTCTGGGTTTGCTTTCACAGAGACATATTAATACTTGCTAGTTTTTAGTGCTGAGAATATTTGATTATATTTTCCTCCACAATATTCTGCTGCAAATATTGCAGAACATGATGACATCAATGACAAACTTCAAAAATGCAGCTGCATAGAGGTATCTAAGACAAGCCTATAGGGCTCATTCAGTGATAGATTCTGGAATAAGTTTCTAAGTCACAGTGTCTGAGGACACTGCTCTAAATGCCTTCTAATCTTACCAGAATTTAACTTTCTTCTTGTGACCACCTTTCCTTAATATGGGGGAGCAGCACGAGGACTTACTGAATTTAATACTGGGAGTTCTGCGTTCCTGGAATGATCCCCTGGTCCACCTGGCCTCTGAAGTACAAAGAATGAAAGAAGCTCCAGAAACCATTCTCTGGAAGGCTGTGGAGATTGAAGAACAAAACAAGAGACTTCTAGAAGGAATGGAGAAAATAGTTGGGCGGGTAAGTAGGTCCTTAACACCCTTCCAGCCAATTGCTATAAGGAAGGCGTGTACATTGATAGGTTCTCCCTGCCTAGAATATGAAGGGAAACAGTAGATGTGAAGATAAAGGGAGACAAAGCAGTTGAGTCTGACAACCTTTCAGCTTTCTTCTCTCAGATTTCTTTTTTTTGTGCTATCTTGCAATTTCTAATAACCCATCACACTCCCAGTCGTGCTTCAGGGGAAGGTGTAACAATCAGGACTGACTATGGTCATTTTATCTTTGATATTTTCAATTTGCAATCCTGATTGTTTAAGGATGCACCTCCATTTTTTCCATGTGCATATATATATATACGTGTGTGTGTGTGTGTGCGTATACAAATATATACAGAGGTTTTGGAAACAGACACTGTGTTTAAAACAGTTCTGGGAGTCTGGGCTATAGCAAAGATGCGGCATATAGAAAAGTAACCCTGATGTCTTTATTTTCTCTTTTCATACCACACTGATTCCTCTGGACTCTATGTCTGACTTGGTTCTCCCTATACTTGTGAGTTTAGACAACAAGGCTGTTGTCTCACAAAACCCCTGCTTGAATAGCTCTTGTTGCCAGTAATTGATTGAAAGCTTTAGTGAATAAAACCAGCTCTTGCTTGTTTATTTTTAAAGGGGTCTCTGTTAGTCACTGAATTTATCATTCTGTCAGTGAGTTAGATGTTGACAAGAGGTTCTGACTTCACTGCTCTGAGTAGCTGAAAAGTATGAAGAGTGCCACCATCGCTGTATTCACCACTTTCCACTGGATCACTCACGACTCTCTTTCAGTTAGGTGTCTCTTCACTCAGAAACCTTATACCATCTAGGCTACAAATACATTTATCAGTGTAATCAAATACATCTCTATTACACATCCATGTGTAAAAAGGGCACAGCTGAGGATCCAAGATAAGAGTAAGAAGTCAGGCGCTGCTCCAGTTGACCTGTCACCACCTTCTCATTCACATTATTTACAGAAAGAGATAAGAGTGGCTCATTCATTAGTGTCAAACCATATTTTTAAGTCATACTGGGTCTATTTTTTTTTTGCCTTTTGCTTAAACTGAATGATAATGGCTTCACAGATATTCCCCTATATGTCTTTACAAAGTACGACTTGTGCAAAATAAGGATGGAGCACAGGCATCAATAGGCATAGACTTCCTTCCTGTTATGAAAGATAGATTCATGCAACAAGAGAAAATTAATGATTGTCTTCAAACCAGGAGACCCAAACCAGTCTTCACCTCAGATACTAACTCACTACATTTGTCCCTACATGCAGCTTTCTAACATTAAAAGTCCTTGTACCATTCAACTTTTTTTTTTTTTTTTATGATGCCCAGTACTTTGAATATGTATCACTGAGATTTTTTTTTTTTTCTGGTAAAGGCTGAGACTAATCTTTTTGTTGCACATGAACAACTTCTAAGTACAAGTGTTAACAAAGTTTTGAAGGTGGAGGGAGCCAAAGAGAAATGTCTCTGATGAGTCCAAGCATGAAGGAAGGTTTGATTTCTTTGCGAAGTCAGGTTCCCCTGAATACTGGTTAACACACTGGTTCTCTTAAAACACTACTGCCACAGTTATGCTTTTTACATGTTTTAGGAAAATAAACTGAAAAATCTGACAAATTCATTCAAAATATGAATGAATATATAGAACATTGTACAGGATAGTGTGAGACACAATAAAAAGTACATTAGAAGCCATACACTAGTACCTAGCATTTTTCAAAGACAGAATTTTAAATGCTGCCTTTTACATCCAGTCAGGTTCATTATCATTTACTATTAATACCACTTTGTGGATTTAGGTTCAATCTGGGGTGGTCGAAAATGACATTTACACTCCGTGGGACGGACTTCCATCCCTGCAGCTTGATGATGAGGACTCCAGACTCTTTGCCTTCTACAACCTGCTGCACTGCCTCCGCCGAGATTCCCACAAAATTGACAACTATCTCAAGGTTTTGAAGTGCCGCCTAATCCACGACAACAATTGTTGAGCACTCATGGGCCTAATCACGTACTGAAGTCATTCATCGTGTGTTCTTGATGCTTTGACACTTTATGAAAATCACACACTGTGCAGTTATTGTCAGTAACTTTCAGGCATGTTTGTATGAATGCTGGCTGCAACAATTAGCACCACATGTGTTGGTGCTTTAAGATATTACCAACTACTTGTCTACAAGAATACACTTTTCTGTCTAATCTCCTCCCCTAGTAGTATTTCAGTGAAAAACAGGTCATGAAGATATAAATAAAATTGCTCTTAAATCCAAAAGCATGTAACACTGGGTGGTATCAGTGAATAAAAAATAGATGGCATGGTTTGTACTTTAAGAGTAGCTCCTCTTTTGGGTTCACAGTCTCCAGTTACTGATGACAGGACTTCTTACTTGCATTGGTCTTTGCACCCTCTCCAAAAAGAGAGGAAATAAAAAGGAGGGGCATAAAAAAGCAGATTAATCACCTATTACACTAAAGGACCCTAAAGCGAAATTATGCTCTGAAATCAAATTTGCTTAGATCAATTATTTCACTCTGTACAAAATCTGTCAGAATAAGGGAGAGAAAGCTTAAGAAATCCATCCTGACTAACACAGCCTTTGGTTCCCCATGCAATTCATGGAGAGAGAAGACACATGCAGAATTTCAGGACAGAGATACAGATATATCTACATCTCTACTGACAAGAAAAGGCATTTCCAAGGGATGGTTCATTATATTTGAGGTAACTATCTGAGGGCAAAGGAACCAACTGTTTTCAGTAGGTCTCAAAGGGAAATGACGGGCATTCATATCATATCCATCTACCTTTCACATTCCTCCCAGGCGAGGTGGTAGTTGTAGTTACTTGGAGAATTTTGAAGCCATAAAAAGGCACCAGCTGAGCTGAGGCATCTTTTGTCCTAAACCCAATGTGTCTCCACTCACTTTGGGTTGAGTCAAAAAGCTTGTAGGACACTCATTTGAGAACATTATGGTTACACACTGAAAATTTGGAAATATCAAAATTTTTTGTATTGATTGACTACTTTTAAAAAAATCTGGCCTACAGTCGAACAACAAGATGCCAAATTGCAACAGAAACCATTGATCTTATCCATGTATTGTCTTTGTAAGCAATAAATAAACTCAGCCTTGGCTTCATCGCACAGTTTTATCAAACTGGAGATTAATTTCCAATCAGCTCCTCCTGGAGGTGGCTTCCCACTAGACAAGCTTGCTATCTTGCAAGCTTGCTAGCTTGCTATCTTGCTATCTTGCTATCAAGCTCGGAGGAAGAGTGAAACACCAGAGAAGATGTTTGAGGGCTTAAGCCTTTCATTACCAGAACAGAATAAGCACAGCCATAATAGGTACTTTTGTAAGAGATATTAGACAATACCAACTGCTAGAAAGGTCTCATTTTAGCCATCTCCACAAGAATGCGATGATACTTACATTTCTAATTGTGCATATATATAATGGCCTTTTAATCTCTTCATGTTTTCAATTATTGATTGCCTCAACCTTTATCTGGGTAAGTATACACTAAGCCACATTTTAATCTATAAAAAATCACCTTGTAGGACAGTCACAATTGACATATTTTATAAGCTCTGAAATGCACAAAACCTGGGGCATATGCAACAGCACTTCAATGACACACAGCTGTACAGCACAGTCAAAGAAGAAAATGGGTAAAATTTTCCAGGCAAAATGCAAGTGTCCCAACTAGAATTTAAAATGGTTATAATATTCTGCTTTTTTGTTATAATGCCAGTGGAGGGGGGGAATGCATTTTAAAGGAAAGGGGAAAAAAAAAAGAAAAGAAAAAATGTCCTTTGTAATTATCATAAGTGCTTAGAATTACAGTGTGAGTTCTTATTGAAAAGAAAACATGAATAATGGGACTAGTCTGTATTGAGCTGGAAAAACAATTATGTCTCACTGAGCAAACTCCTACCTCAGAATCTCTTTAGAATTCAAAAGCAACTTGATTAATAGGGCAGACATTCATAATTTTACACTTACATGACTAGATCTAAAACAATGACTTTCATTAACTGCTTAAAAATTACAGTGCTAAAACAACAGTTTAAAACTTGCATGCACTGGCTTTATTACAGCCTATTTTAGCACAATTATGAGTTTTTTTAATTTCATAAGGAAAGATACAAGAGTATGACAAAAATGGAATCTAAACAACTGAAAAGCTATCTGTTTTGCAGCTGCTTAACTAAAGTAGCATTAAAAAGTGATCTGGTTAATATTCTGAGTCATCACAGCTGTCACAGAGACAGAGAGACATAGAAGCCCATGACCACATTCAGAGCTATGCCTTCCCTGTAAAGCGCCCTGCCATGGACAAACCCTTCAGACTCTGAATGTTCAAGCCACAATATGGGGCAATTGGAAAATCTATTTCTTAGAGCTGCTGGTAGGAACAATACATTCTTACCTTTCTATTAATAGATAGATATTGGGAAAAATGTCTTCACTGTGATGGTGGTGAGGCACAGGAACAGGCTGCCCAGAGATGTTGTGGATGCCCCATCCCTGGCAGTGTTCAAGGCCAGGTTGGGTTCTGAGCAACCTGGTCTAGCAATAAGTGTCCCTGACCCCAAGGGGATTGGCTCTTTATCTAAGATGATCTTTAAGGCCCCTTCCAAACCAGGACAATTCTATGACTCTGTGATTGAAACATTGTGTTATTTAGTGCGTGTTTGTAAGTCCTGAGCAGCTATTGTCTTTCGTCCAACAAGAAACTCTCATATCATATAAAACTGAACTAATATATAATATATGATATATGATATATGATATATGATATATGCCTTATATTATATTGCCGAACTCTTATATAAAACTGAACTTAAAACAAGCATGTTCTTTCTAAGTGAAAGAAACTGATATCTATAAGCATTTTTCCCAAGTGTATTAACTTCTGGCTACTTCACAAAATGGCTGGTTTTCTAATTATTTATTCAATGCCCAAATTGGCCATATTTAAAAATCTGTTCGTATCTTTACTTCTTTTAATTTAAGATTGCATAGGAATGGAAAGGTTCACTTAGCTTGAATATGCGTTCTGTTCCCTTTTAAAATTATATTCAAGCTTCCATAGATGGCACTTAATTTAAGATAACACTTTGTGACATGAAATCTAAATGGTAGGAAGTTTAAGCCCATTCATCACTGAGAGCATTTATCACTGAACACAACAGAGTAGCATAGATACACAAAATAGAAATCTGACTTGCTATTCATGTGTGTTTCTAGACTCTAGGATAATAAGTAACCACTGGAGCAAACAGAATAATTTTGAGGATGATTTTAAAACAAATAAGGGAAGATTTTATTGACAGTATATGTCATTTGGAATCAGCTGCTTAACTAATAATGTGATAATTTTCCTATCATCCTTTTTTTTTTTTTTCCTCTTTTTCATTTGAGATCCTACAAAAAGCCTCCAGTGTTTTGTCTATAGCTTGGCAACTCATCTGTACAATAGAGCTGACCTTTATAATAGTATTTCAAAGACAATCCACAATTCTGATAACAAGGGATACACAGCATAGAAACCACACATCTTCTAAATTTAATTTCTGAACAGAAATTCTCTGAGGGCTACATTTTAAACTGAGGCTGCTTATTATAAATGAAATGTATACGAGCAACCAATTACGTCAGAAATGTAAACTCTGTAATCATACTTATGTATATATCCACACACTAAAAAATATAGTTCTACAATCACACATGGGAATAACATCACAGGCATACATATCCTCTCTGAAACTACTGGGTTTGTGAATCTGTAAAGCTATTAACATACATGACTATTTCTGTCTCAAGCTCTTAATGACTTGTGCCTGCAAATCACTTTGCTGAATCTTGAACACTGATGTTGAGCCTCAGTATTCAATTCAACTGAAATGTAGGATTAAATACACACAGATTTATATTAAGCACTAGAAAAGATTTTAAACCAACATTTTTAAAATGTAATGACCCTCTATTGAAATTCTGCATGTTCATATCCATCTTAAGGAATGAGGGTAAATTCAACATCAGTCTTTGAAACAGTAGGAGTGTCAGCTATGGTTTTCCATCTTTTTTTCCCCAAATAACTCATTGGCTACCAGATAACATTTTAACGATATCTATTCTTATTGGGATTTTAAGTCTGCGTTTAGATATATCCTCTATAACTAAGTACTAAAAAAAAATTACATTTTTCCGTGGTGATTTTTTCTTTTTCTTCCCTGCATTCAGCTATGAGGAGCAAATGAAAGACAAGTAATGGTGCCTAATGTCCTCTGAATTAAATCTTTTTTTTCCATACAGTGAAAGCAGTACAAACTGTCTCTATTTTTGGTGAAAAAAATAAGAATTCAGAAACTTCTCCCACTTGACTTTTGGAACATACAAAAAATGCAAGGTCATTTTGCAGGATACAACACCCACCTTCCAATCTACTGCTTTAATGTACTGAGGGAAGTAAAAAAACATGTTGCTTACATTGTCACTAATTCTTTTTCATGCCCTTTTAATCACCCTCAAATCCCATGCTAATGTTCTGGGGTTTAGGAAGACATGTCTCGGGCAGAACCCTTTAGTGCAAATTCCCACCTTTTCAATATTCTCAATATTTTAATTTTTTTTTTTTTTAATTATGAAATAGTAGACAAAATTTATTAAAGAACACTTTTACAACAAATTCTTCACCAAATTTCATCAAGTTGGCTGCCAGAAAGTGCTTTGCCAACTATAAAAACGAACAGTATTTACTGACAATATTTAATAATAGTAGTCCCTCAAAAACAGAATTTTCTTATCAAACATCACCACACTAATTATGGGAACAGTTTTCCCTTTTCAATAAATGATAGGGTTCATTACACTGAAGAGTTCAGATCACTTATTAATTCACAAGTGACAGTGTGAATCATCAAAAGTGCTAAGAGCACTCACTCTAGCATATCAAGCTGTAAAGTTATACTATTTGTACCATATAGCACATCTTGCAAAGGCGTTTGCAAATATTGAATAGATAACATGCATGTGCACTCAATGAATAGGAATTGATTCATGCACTAAATTACTAAGTCTGAAAATATTCCCATTCAATAATGGAATATTTTTCCTATCAGGATGACTACTTCCCTCCAGCTTTCAGTGTCAAATAAGAACAAAATATATTTAACAGTATTATCAGAATTACTAGACCCACACTCATCAACCAAGACACTGTTACTGTACACTAAGGCAGAAGAATAAAGGAGCCCTTCCCAACAAGGTCCTGCTTTGTTTATTTATAATTCAGACAAGTAGGAAAGTATGGTACACAACATTAGCTTGTCTCTCTGCCAGTGTTTTCACTCTTTTGCTAAGGTAGAAATAGCTCCTGAAATATATATAGATATAATTGTGCTTACCTTTACTGACTTCATGTTTGAAAGCATTGTGCATGGTTTGCAGGATTAGGCCAATAATCACACATGACAATAGGCTCTTTCTTTAGCCAGATGATTGAAATAACAATAATCTTCCCCAGGACCCAGTCTTGGGAGATTTCCAGCCTGATTTCACGGATAAAAATAGTTCATATAGCACAAAAAACTTTCCAAGCTTTTGATGATTATCCAAGCCTAACTAAAGCCTCAGAATCTTTTGGATGTTCCAACATCCTGGATCTACAGCACATGTACTATAACTTAATATGACAAAAGGTACTTGAATTGATTGGATTTGCATGGTATCTTTATGAGGCCCATGCAACAGAGACCATGGGTCCTCATGTCAATGTTAATGCAATAAGCAGCTCAGCGTTTCTTTAAAGTGTTTTTTGTGTTATTTGCAAGGAATTTGTTCTTCTGTGTCCCTGTTGCATCAAAGTGAGAGCATAAAAAGGATTCTGTTCTTTATCATTTTGTACTAGAAAATATCTCATGGTATTAGAAAATACTCTCATGGTCTCTCAAGGGCCATGTGATGGAAGAAAGTGCAATGCACAGGCTGAGTTTATTGAGAGATTAGCTTTTGATGTATAACACCATGAAAAATGCAAAGCAAAAGCATCAGAAATGGTTTTCAAGAAGGTTAGGATACCCATTTATTTTTATTTTCACTTGAGAGTCCATCTAAGTGAAAGTGATGTTTAGATGAATATAAGACAAAGAGACTAACAGCAAAACAAGTCTTGAAGCTTTTAATGCAGTGTTAGATAGCAGCACTGCTTCACAAGATGTTTTTGGTCCTCTAGAAAACCCTTCTTGTGCATATCATAACTCAGGAAAAGAAAAAAAAAAAGCTGCACTATTACTGTGAGGGGGAAAAGCTACCTGTGTAATTTTTTATACTGTGCATATCTCCTTAATATCAAACCATGCCATAACTGGTATAGCCTTTTTATCAAAGGGATTATGAATCCTGTCTTGACCTAAATTAAGGGTAATATATATTTTATTGTCATGGCATAAACCTGACTGGGGGCAAAGAGCAGAGCAAAGCTGTAGAATGGTAATGCTACAGTCTTGAACATGTACTACAAGTTTGGAGAGATGGTCAAGAAGCACCTCCAAAGCATGCACTGAATCATAGAATCACTGGATGATCTGGGTTGGAAGGATCATCTTGTCAACCACCCCACCACAATGGACTGGGACATTCTCGAGGTCAGGTTGCTCACTGCCTCATTCAACCTGACTTTGAATACTTGTGATAATGGAGCATCTACAGCTTCTCTGAGCAACATTCCAGCATCTCACCACCCTGTTTTAAAAAAATTTCCTCTTTTTATTTGGTTTAAATCTACCCTCTTTCAGTCCAAATTGCTGTCCCTTGTCACTACAGGGCAAGACACACCATTTATATACTGAAAGGCAGCAATAAATTCTCCCTGGAGCCTTCTGTTCTTCAGGCTGCAGCTTTCACAGCCTTTCTTCATAGGAGAGGTGTTTCAGCCAGCAGATCATTTTTGTGACCCTCTTTTGGATCTGCTCTAACAGTACTTGTACTGAGCACCCAAAGCATGGACAGAGTCCTCCAGGTGGAATCTCACAAGGGCAGAGTAGAGTGGACAGAATCATCTCTGTCAACCTGATGGCCAAACTTCCTTTGATGAAGAGTGTGATTGACTTTCTGGGTTAAAAGCACAGATTGTCAGCTCATATTTAAATTTTTTAACCACCAGCATCCTCAAGTCCTTCTATTTTTCCCCCAGGCCGGATTGATCCTGGGGATTGCCATGATACAGGAGCAGGACTTTGCACTTGGGCTTGTTGAACCTCCTGAGGTTTTCATGGGCTCGTTTTCTCATGCCTAGCAAGGTCCTTCTGGATGGCATTCCTTCCCTCCAGCAAATCAAAATATGAAAAATGGTTTTTCATGCCTCAGAAATGAAAGATAGTTTTGTTTGAGTTATAACCTTGAAATCAATCAGCAATACTTCTATTACATATACTGAAATTGCTGCTTTGCAAACGGCATTTAAGTTTACTCTCCAACAAAATAGATTTATATAGTGGAAAGAGGTTATTTTGAAAAGCAGAAACTTATTTTATACTAATCCATATACATAATCTGTAAGATGATCTTTTTCTTTGTTGTTGCTGGTTTTTGTTAAATGCAAAATATATCACATTTCAACTGTACATATTGAAGGCATAAGGAAAATGTAACACATATGCACCTCTTTCCTAGAGCTAGTTTCAAGCAGGTAGATATTCCCCAAAAGATCACAAAGTTAAGAAAAGCTTAAGAAATGGGGGTGGGGTGGGAGGGTGGGGGGTTATATTTACCATCTCCTTTAAAAAAAAATAACAAAATAAAATGCCCCAAAAAATCATGAAATGTAACTTCTTGCATGCAATGACCATGTAGCACAAAAGCTGACATTTAGCAAAGTCCTTTCATTTGATTTCAATTTTTATTTCCTCACAGAGACATTCTTAATCAAGCCAATCAAACAATGTTTCAGTACTTCTTCCCATGTGCAGATTGAAAAAGCAAGAAAATAAAAAATTTCAGTGAAATTACAATCTTAGTGGATAACTTTCTCAAATGACAAAATTTCCATCAAACCACCGTTTTAACAACAGTTCAAGAAATATTTCTCAATGCGGAAAGAGACTGAGAAAACACTAGGTATGACCATGAGCTATGCAAAAGCTTTTGAGAAATGAAATGTTGTACAAAGTATATCAATAAACACTTCAAGATGAAAACATATATAGCAACTGAACAAGAAGTGTGATGAACATAAGAGGGTCCGTTGCCGTAATTTTTGAAAAACAAACCTTTTTCTGGAGTCCAAAAAGAGCCGCAATTCAGCTAAGAAATACAGACATTCAAGCAACATCCAACAAACATAACTGATCCAGTAATACTGTGGGTAAAAAAGAGAGACTGTCCCAAACCTTATTGCATTGGCTTGCTTCTACAGAGCAGAAATACACAAGGATTTAATCAAAGAAAAGTGGATTTTATTTTTCTCTCTAAATAAACTTTTCCTCTTTAGAAATTAGTGGATACCTCCCTATTTGCATTTAGTCATATGGGGTTGCAAGATATTGAGATTTCTCCAGCAAGTCCCTTCAGATGGGTTATTTGTTTCAAGGGAAACTCAATTTCAAATACAAACTGAACACACCATTTCCACCCCACTGGATATTTTTAAAGGGCTTCCCTTTTTATCAGCATCAAACTTAAGGACTTCAAAATCCTGATGGCATTAAACTCAAACTCTGAAATACTGCTTTAAGCAGCCATTGCAAGGTACTGAAAAATGGAAACAATGAAGGATTAAGCTCCAGGGCCATTTTCTTCAGGGCCTGAAGCAACTCTGTGCCAGCACCAGGCATTTTTCACTGGAGAGCACAAGGCTCAGCACTGTCCACCCGGGCACACCATGCAGGCAGAGGGTGTTGGGAGCTGGAGCAGGGGGAAGGATTTTCCATCAGGCTACAGGGATCCATGCACACACAAACATTATTGTAAATAAGGGGGGTGGCGACCAATGCCAGTGCCACACGGATGTCTAATTCAGAATGTTCATCAGGTTTTTTTGTGGGGTTTGGTGTGGCTTTTCTTTTCACAAAAATGACAAAATCTGGCAACAATGCACTGTGTAAAAAAGTGACATTTTGACTCTAAAGAAGGAATTATTTGCAATTTGTTTTGAGCAGAAGCGTAGCTCGTGTCAGATGTGAACCTCCAGACAATCATTAGTTTAAACTGCCTGCTATGTGTTTAAAAATTTCAGTCAATTTAGAGCTGATCTGAATTGCAAATGGGATGGTAATAAGCCATTAGGGAATAACATATCTCTCTCTCACACTTGCAACCCTCTGCTTTAAGGGGCCTTGACTGCACTCCAATATGAAAATGCCACTTTAGTCATGCGCATTGACAACAAACATGGAAGTGCAGTGTCCAGCCTTGTAGAGTGGCACTCAGGAGGAGACCAGGAGTGGCCACAGGAGTGAAGGAACAGGTGCAGCCCCTACAGTGAGCAAGAGGCAGCAGTCAGTCCTCCAGAGAGCAGACAGTGTGGCTTTCTGATGGCATAGTAAAACATAGGCCTGGCATACAACTAGCACTTGGTGATTTGGATTTCTCAGGATTTGAGGCATTTCTCATCCTCCATGATGCAATTTTTTTGTGAATTAGCATAGGTTGTGCACCACCTAAGATTTTCTAAACAAAGTTACCTGTCTTTTCTCAAAACTGGCTGCCTAACAACCTCCAGTGTCCAATGAGTGAAAAGATACATTTTTTTAATTCTTGAGCTTTCAGCTCAAGATAGGCCTCTGCAATACACAAATCCATTAAGAAATCTGCACAACTAAAACTGAGTAAATGACTAAACATGACAGCATTTAATAAATAATACTTAAGTAATTAAATAAATTAACATACTATTCAAATTATCTTTTCCTACCAAAGAACATCATAAATCACCTACTGATGTTTTGTAGTTTCATATGTTTCAAAGGTAGAAAGACTTTCTCTCACAGCCCTATAGCCTTGTGTAGCTGTCACTTTTTTTTTTTTTTTACACTGCTTTATAAAATCACATATGAAACTCATCTATTTTGTGGCTTCTTGAGTCTTCAGCTGAGGCTGTCTCCGTGTCCCACCATATCAGCTGATAAGCAACCTACTCTCTACATTCAATCAGATTCCCATGAAGTGATAATGAAGGGATAAATGCAGATCTGACTTGCATCTGTAAAAGTTGAATGCTGGTACCTCAATACCAACCAGACCAGTAGATGTTCCCACATCACTGGATATTCTTGCAATCTGTTTGCTGCCTGATGCTACATATCAAAATCTAGGACCTGGAGTTTTTTTTTTTCCTAGGGAACCTCTTTTGTTGACAGGGGACTAAACAGAGTCAGACACAGCAGACCACAGAGACTGCAGAATCTCACCTCACAGGAGGTCCAGCTGTCACTAACACCGTGGTGTTAGCACACTCACGGGAGTGGATTTCTGCAGACCATGCCTTCACTCTCAGGAGAGCATTACAGTGGATATTCCATTGATTCCCTTACAGCACATCCACTCTATCCCCTCTGTTTTTCAGAGATAACGCCTTAAAATTGATGGCTGCAGGTGAATGTGGATATTACACCATATCCACGGCTAGAAGGTTCATGTCAGCTCCCTCCAGCTGGCAATATGCTGGAAAGGGAATTGCTTGCACAGTTCCTTTATGGAACTGCTGTGCAGTGGAAAGTAAATGGCCAGGACAAGTAGGTCAGTTTTAGACTGCTGAGCCAGAGGCTTTAAATAACTAGGAGGAATCTAAGCAAGGGAAATACAACTCAGGTAAAACTATGGGTGCAGATGAAGAGTACAGAAGCTTGATTAACCAGCTTCCCACACAGGACTGAAAAAAGCCTCTCTGTCTGAGCCTCTCTGACTCAAACTGTACCTGCTAGAACACATTTGAACCAACCATAACGTGGCCTAATTCTATTGGCAGTCTTCCAAAACTTGGTGTGTATCTGTATTTATACATGTATCTGTATTTATACATGTACAGATACACACATGTATAACATTAAAAAAAATTCTATTCCATTAGAATTATAAATGAAGTAAGAAATAATTTTAATATTAAAAATTTAATATTAGTCTGAAGCAATATGAAGAAGCTTTCAACAGGGACAGCCTGAGGTATTAGGTCGAATAACTTCTTCAAGGACCTGTACACCTAAAAATTCTTGAGAATGCAAACTTTGAAGACAATTCAGCACCAGCAAAAGACTTCCAAATTCTTCCAAATTCTTTGTTTCCTGGAAACACAGTGGACTAGTTATGTCCCTGAAAGCCACATGAAGTAAATTAATCCTTTCCAATTATCTTTGCAAGCTATATTTGGGATAACAATTCCCTACTTTCTTATGTACACATGTGGAGCTTCCCTTCATTTTAGTGAGATAAACGACGTTTCCAATTTGGATCTTTGAAAAGGTCTGACATTCAGTATTTATTATTACAGCAAAGATTAAGAACAGTCCTACTGAACTCTAATATTTAAAGACTTAATCCTTTCAGAAGTGATATTATGGCACAGGACAATTAATATATTCCCAGAAGTATATCTTTCAAGAAAAAAATTTCCTGTGATAAATACAGGAAAGATTAAAGATGGTATTATATGTTAATTCAGAAGGAAATGGAGTAGTTAAATGCTTCCAAATCTAAATTCTAGCTCATTACAATTTTCCCAGCATTTTCAATGTAATTTAAAGAAAAATCTATTTTTTATATAATATTTGGTTTAGGCAAGACTGCACAGAGAATAAAATAGTTATAATTTAGCAAAATATTATAAGTTTAAAATAACATAAAATCCTTTGCTTTAGTGAGTTTTTGCTAGTTCTGTATTTTAATGTCTTTACATGAGGTACTCAATATTCACTCCATCAATTACTCTGGAAAAGTGTGTACATCCCAAAGTGCATGCCCTAAACCTATTTTAGTTTCCACAAACAAATTGTTTAATTGTCATAAATGGGTTCTTGTATGGACAATTTACCCCTTGAACATACACTTGCACAATCTGGTTCAAAGTTATATAAGATATATATATAGATATATAGATATATATATATATAGATATATATATATAGATATATATATATAAAGAGAGAGAGAGAGAGAGAGAGAGAGAGAGAGAGAGAGAGAGAGAGAGAGGGAGATAAGATATATAAGGAAACTGTTGAGATTTAGGTATCTTCCTCATTTACATTTGAAAACTGAGTTACTGTATTGAGAGTTCTTATCCTTATTTGGCACGTGACACAGGCCAAAGATCTGCAGTTGTATTTACTGAAAGTAAACCAACACAAACAGTGAAAGGGAAAGATATGAGCAACCAGGGAGATGTGATTTCTTGGACTTTAAAGCGTGTGTGTGTGTGTGATAGTCATATGCTTTTTGTGTCAGATATTTGGCTATCTAAATATTACTTTTCACATGACACAGTCCTGAGAGCATGTAGTATAAATTAACCCATATCAGTTATGAAAAAATAGTCATGTGAATGGAATCTGAAAGACAAACAATCATCTCTCAGCTGCAACTGAACATAATCTAAGCAGAGAGTAATATTTTGGTTTGGTTAAAAGAAGAATGCTACAGGAACCAAAGGCTCAGACCTGGATTCCTCCCTTGTGTGAATACCTCTGTTGACCTCAGAGGGAGGGTTAACGTAATATGCCATAAACAATCAACAGCATATTTTAATTCCCAAATGCCAATATAAGTGCATGGTATTTGTGTGTATAAAAAATACAGAGAACATCATTGGCAGTGACAGTAACCTGACTTACTCAAAAACAAAAGGCAGGAAATTTTATTCTTTGCATCCCAATTTGCCCTTTACCAGCTAACTGTGTCACAGATTTCAGCAGCAGAGACCAGGCCACAGTCTGCTAAATAAAAAATGGAGTAAAATATAATAGATATCTCATGGGGAGAAAGCACTTTGCCAGCGCAGAACAAAGTAAAGAGGGTATCAGAATTTTTCCTTACCCTCTGAATGGGTAATATTCTGTCTCTTAATGTACTCTAGAGATAACCCAAATATTGCGCAGCTCCCCTGAAGTTTCACAACAAAATTACAAAGAAATGTGATATATATGGATGCTAGATCTGGATGAGGTTCTGCATCGAGATTTCCTCTGTCTTGATACTCACCAGACATTGTGCCACTTGGTTGGGCTGGGGACAAGGACATTAACTTGTCACAAAGAGCAGTCTATAAAGGATTTACAGAACATAGTGCATTCTCTGAGGTAAAAGCAAGCAAAGACAAAAGCAAGTTTAGGTGATATGCAAAGCAAGCCTTCAAAAACACAGTCATTGTGTGTCAGTCACTGTCGATTCTTTTTATATTGAAATATGTTTTAATTAAGAGGCTCCAGGTTCAAATGTGAAAATTCAGTTCTTGGCTCTAAATCTGTCTGTACAGTTGCTAATAGATACTGAAGAGGTTTCTTAAACAGTACTTCAAATGGTAAACACGCCTCCTCTGGAAATGTATTTGTGTGAAAATACTGATATGCACTCATTTTATTAGAAAGGTTTAATGGCCTCTTCCAAACAAAGGACCCATAAAGAAAAGCACCATGCCCTGAGATGAATTAATTGAAATTCTTCAAGAGAGCAGAAACTCTCACCACAATAGACCCAGAGGGAAAACTGAAAAATTTTGGAGGCAAAGTTCCACCTCTTACACTGTTATTAATTTTGGAGTCCAACTGGAGACCATCCAAGCTGCTTCATGGTCCTGTTGCTGAATCCATGATACACCTGCTGCAGTAGATAGAACCTGCTCCCATAAAGTTGGAGCTGAACGTGGTATTGCTTGTGAGATGTTATCTACAAACATAGACTTGCACAAGTGGAAGAAATAAAATGGAAGAAACCAAGGCAGCTGCTTCCTACAGCCACCATTTGAATGCAGAAAGGGGAAAATCTGCATAAGGGGTGTCTCCTCTATGTGTATTTACAGATATCAGACTCATCTTCCCATCTTCCAAACATGGGTTTTATTCAAAGAATGAGACACGACAGAGTGCATGTGGATATAAGACAATATGTGCCTTGAGGCCAGTGACAGAGGGAGGTGAAGGAAACAACCCCACATGAAGGTGAAGACAATGATGTACAGTGTAGTTTATCTCATGCAGACACAAGCTGAGAAGTCCTGTTTCTGTGAACACAAAAAATCCTGGACAACCTGATTATCTCCTTAAAGAAAAACAGTCCTTTCCCTGACAAATCTATATAAACTGTTCTATCTTCATTGATTCAAAACAGAACATATAGTAAGAAATGGACAAAAAGAAACACAGAAAAGCTGTTTTTTAAAGCTTAGCAGATCACGCCATGGTAATGTATAGAAAGGAAGGCATATGATCCTGAATCACAATATTATTGTCTTGTCAGAAATAGAATGTAGTGTGAAGCTGTAACCTCTTCCTGGATTTCGCTGTGGAAAGTGCTGTCCTCTCTGCTTCATTCACTTTTAGTCGCTAGTGTGAGGGTGGGACTTGCTGATCTTTATTTTTATTATTATTTTTTATTTGTGTTTATGTTTTATTATTCGGCTGACATTTATTTTCATTCTAGTTCAGCAATGCACAATATTAAACTGTCTTATTATTGCTGACTTATTCAAACCTCCAAATTCTCTGTTGTATACAGTTTTTCCCTCAAAGCTATGACATGATTTAAAAAAGATGGGACATACAAACAAGAGTTTTTGTGACACCAGGTCTCATCTCTTAAATATGTGTGTAGATATATATATTTACAAAGGTATAAATATATATTTTGTTAAAAGAATAATATATTTCTTTATAAAAATATATAAGAAGGTATGTGTGTATGTATTTCACAGTGAAATATCAAATTATATGTTTTGAATTTTACATTCTGCCAAACAACAGATAGATGTCCTAACATGTTAGTATTTACAGTAAAAGATATATTTTTTTGAAAATATTTCCATCATGCTGTTGTTTAAAAAAAAATAATCTAAATTAAACAAAACAATTACTATTTCTTTTCTACAGAGCTACTTTTCGGTTGTTCTTCGGCTTTATACTGCCTTGGTAAAATTTATTTGGTTTATTGTCAATGCATTTTTATGTATGAAAGAGGACTTTTTATTTATATCCAGGAGACTTTTCAGGGCTTTTATTTATATTCAGAGACTGACAGTTCTCTACCATTCCTTTCCCTCCCTTTCCTGCAACCTGCAGGAATCAAATGTAATTTCCCCCATAGTTTCAGAGAATAACTCTGTTTGATTCTAATACTGAAAGTTGGTGGGAGCTGGGAGAGGTAGGGATTGGGTTCTTTGACTGTGAGTTTGGTTTGGGTTTTTAAAAAATATTTTAGTAAAATTCCACCCTTTATAAATGGTGAAAATCAATTTCTCTGTATCTCTAGGGTCCTACAGCATACCACAGTTGTTAGAAACCAGCCATTCTGAAGCTTGGATGTGTCTGAAAAATACAATATATCTACAAAATGGGGAAATATTGCTTGAAATATCAAGGACTATTTCCAAGACAAGGCTCTGAGGACAAGACATCCACTGTAGAGACAATCCATTTGTCCATGTACTTATGTCCTTTATATGACTCTAGAAAATACTGTTCCCAGATATTAAGGCTCATTTCACTATTAATAGCCTCATTAGAACAGGATAAGAATACGTCCTCAGAGCAGTAGTAGGAGATGGCACATCTTCACAATTTGAGGAGGCAGAAGGTGCAATTTCAAAGCAGTTATCTCACTGCCTGGAGCAGCCAGAGAGGACTGGTGTGAGAAGTACCAAAAAGGATGTGCAAAGCAGCAAGTAAGCAGAAAGCCAAGGATAGACTGGATTCTTCCTGCTGAAAAACCAGAAAAAATCACTAGTTCAGTGGTGGTTGTGGATCATGTATTACCAAATGAAAATGAGATTGTGGGAACAGATAGGTGTTCTAAGGTTTAACTTTGAACACAGATGTCTGCTTTGCTGGCATATAAGCCTAACAAATTCTGTCAGGTGATTTATGCAATGCAGAATACAGAAGCATAGCTGTCTGTCTGCTGGTACTAAGTCCATTAACATTAGAATTAGATATGTCATCTCTATCCAGTACGCATTATTTTACTCATCATTACACATTTATTCCTTTATCAGATTTTTGTTAAAATGAGCTTCGCTGAAGACAAAAGACCTGAATAATTTGATACGCAATAAATGTGTCCTTGTAGCCTATTTCCTTAAACAGAGAAAATAATATGGTTAGATTAGCTCAAATGACAATGCACTGTCTTATATAAGGTTCACCAGGTTACAGAGGGAAACATTCATGCACTCTCAAATGAAAGGGTTCAAAAAAGTGACAGAAGGCATAGTTAATTAGTTGACTGGATTGTTCAATTCTTGCATAAAGGCATGAGCTCTGCTTTAGTGAAGAAGCAAGCACTGACAGAAGTTAATGCCTCGGAGATTCTGCTTTAAACATTTTAGACTCTTGTCAAAATTATAATTGCATTCATATGAGATTTCATATATTTGCTTTTGTAGGGGGTTGATCTCATTTTACCTTGTAGGGTTTTTTTAGCTAGAAAAGGGAATTGAATAAGTAGAAAAAACACAAGTGGATGACATGCATGAGGAGCAATTGTGTAGGTGTTGTACAAAACACCCTGCAAAAAATGCTACTTCTCTAAAAGGCACTTGTAGGAATAGAGAGGGACAAAAAATGACAAACAGGAAAAGACAGACAGATGGAAGAACAAAGTAGCAGTGACACAGTTGGTCAGTGTGATAGGCAGAATTCTCAGCACATCCCTTGTCTGACAGCTGTCAAAAATTTATTAAACTTCACAGGAAAAGAGTTATAGAGGCACCTCTTAAAAAAAAAATAAGTGAGGTGAGACAAGCTAAAGATCTTAAATCTGTGAAACATTGTTTAACTTTATTGCTCTGAAATCCTTTACTTCTAAGGGAATAAAATAAAAATGTCACTTGGGTTTTGGTTCTCTGTATTCCTAGATCCATACCTCTGCAGAAAACACTTTTTATTCATTGATAGACTGTATTGTCTTAATGCAATTGAAGAAATTCTTATTTTCACTTCAAATTTCCTAACTCTCAAGAAAATTGACATGCCATTCGTATAAGAAGAAAGCTCCTTTTGCTCTGAACACGTGTTTGCCATCTCCAGGCATGCCAGACATTTGCAGGGTGTCAGCTGTGAAGGAAACATGAATATGTTCACATGATCAACAGCTGCACTGTGAAAATGCCTATGGGGATGGGGAAATATTCTTGGCCCCTATGTGCTGGGAAATGATTAAAAGAGAAAGCCTAAGGTTATCAGGAAACCAGCAATTGTTGAGGGCAGAAGAAAGACACAAACTGATTTCCTACTACATTCAGAATGGATGAAATTCATCCTTATTCAGGACTTTCATACAAGAGGTATGCCTAACAGCACCCTTGTTTCAAAATAATTCTAAGTAGCATAAGTCAAACTTAGACATTCCAACAATGGAATTATGAATCATAACACTGCCTGAAAACCTATCAATAATTTCTCTAGCCATATGCAAAATCACATACAGTTTTTCCAAAGCTTGTGAACACTTTGAGAACTATTCCTTCATTTACTTGTCCTGTCATTGCATGATCTTGTAAGAAGTCCCTCTCCAGCTTTTGTGTATGCCCATTTCAGAAACTGGAAGATGCTATAAAGTCTCCCTGGAGCCTTCTCTTCTCTAAACTGAAGATCCCAAACTTTCTCAATCTGTCTTCTACAAGAGGTTCACCAGACCTCTGATTATCCTTGTGGCTCTCCTATGGACTAATTTCAAGAGGTTCTTTGAGGGCCAAAGAGATGAACACAGCAAACAGAGTAGGGTCGACAAGAGTATTGTGGAAGGTTCACCTCCCTTGCTCTGCTGGCCAGGCTGCTTTTGGTGCTGGAAGCTCAGTCCTTTTGAGCTTCTCATCACCAATACCCCTAAGTCCTTCTCCTTAGGGGTGCTCTCAATCTGTTCTCCACTCAATACTTGTACTTGGGATTGCCCCAACCCAAGGACCTTGCAAACACTTTGAAACCTATTCCTTGGCCCTGCTGAACTTCATGAGGTTTGCAAAGACCTACCTCTCAAAAGCCTGCCGAGGTCCCTCTGGATGACATCCCTGCTCCACAGAATATCAACAGCTTGGTGTCATCAGCAAACTTGCAGAGAGAGGTGCACTCAATCCCACCATCCATATTGCTGACAAGGATGTTACACAGCAGCACAAACACCTTGGGAAGGCTGCTATTGATCTAAATCACTAATGGGATTCCCTATAGAATAATGGAAAAACTGGGGGAAGGAGACAGGAAATATATTAAGAGAAGCATTCATACTGCAAGCCACTCTTGTCTCATTAGAATTCAGCATCTTATATTTATGTTTGTCTCCTCTCACTGGTCTGCCTCATTTCTATTGTTCTGTTTCTGCTATTACCCAGCAGGCTCTTGTGAATAAATTGGCTCACCACATTTAATGATACTTCTCTCTTACAAAGGAGTGGCAGCTTGGCATGTTGCAAGTCACTGTGCTACAAGCACAAGGGTGGTGGAGTCATTTTCTATGTCCCACAGGTAAGACACTGCCATCATAAGCTCGAGACAGTTGAACAAAATACTAATACCACTAACACCCATGTTCAAAACTTCCCCTGACATTTAAGGGGTCCCTGTCTGAAGTCTAATTTCAGTAATTTTCCTAAATGGTCGCCCTCCTGTATATCCTTCATATATAAGTTGTCTAATGTGCAGTTTACCAGGTTGTCTTCCACCTGTCCTCTACTTGGACTCAAAGCCAGTCCTGTACTCAGAGTTTCAACAACTACTATGAAACTATTCTAAGTTCAGTCACTCTGCAATATTAACCTGTCAGCCCTTCAGATAAGGCCCATGAGTGGTCATCCTGAAATGCATACATACTTAATGCATACATACATACTACATTCAGAATTTTGTGTTTGCTCTCTGCTGGTAAGACATTCTATTATCAACAAGACACATTAAAAATAAGAATTTTCCAGGCTGCCTTCCTTGAGTCTGTTGATTAAAGATTCTTTATTTCATCTCTGTTTTTGAGACACTGACTTACACATATCCATCTGAGCATACATTAAAGGCAAAAAACTGACCCAAGTTCCACTTGGTATTATCTAAGCTGCAGAAACCATTTCCCAATCCAGAATTAACCACTAGGCCTGAAAAAGTTATCTACATAATAAAAGCACCTCAGACTATCACAAAAGGATCTTCCATTTCAGTCTACCTTGAGAAAAATTGGAAGTCACTACAAAAATATTTATCATAGACAACCACTGATATAAACCACAAACGTCAGAGAATGCATCCTGCTTCTCACTTACATGAGCCCAGAAGTGTTCTTTTCACTGTATCTAGTGTTATATTTATCTATGCTCTCATATTTACATACAAGCTAGACATTAAAAAGAAGATATTACCTATGCCATAAAAAACTTCCGGTCTAAACTGGACACCTGCAAAGCAGTGCAAGCAATTTTGGGCCTTATGGGGAGAAAGAAAGCTTTACACAGGAACTGAATCATTTGTCTACTCTAAACAACTGTCTGGTCCACTGTCATGTTTCTAAAAATGGTAAGTGGGAGATGATCAGGAAAAAGCCATTAGAGACAGATAGCTCCCTCATTTTCAGATCCTCTGGGGGTAAGAGGTGTTGAACATTTTGGAGTGCATAGTGAATGCAACTGTTACATTGAACATTACTGTGGGCCTGTTCTGTAGAAACCTGGATACTCTTACTTTAAAATCTTAGACACTGGTTTTCCAAATTTGCCAGCTGCAGTGAATTCTACAACTTGTTCTGTGTCAATGATTTCTTTTTGTTTACTTTAGATCCTTCCCTGGATGGAAAAATCAGAAAAAATATTAGCTGAAAATGGCTTTGTGTTGGTAATAACTAAAGAGTCTGAAGAAAAAAATAAAATGGAGGAGCTGTTTACCTGATAGAGATCAGGAATGGGGAATGAAATGCAAAAGCAGCAAAAATTATTCCAGAGGGCAGTCAGAAAAGAATCTGGCTCAATGTCACAAATAGAACAAATTCCTCTTTAGGTTTCTACTAATATGAATGAAATCTTTGCTAAATTACATTCACTGAGATATGTGCAAGAGCATATTTCACTTGACTGAAAGGAAATAAGATCACTTCATCTCTCTTAAATCTAGTAATGTTGGAAAAGCTTGGGTTTATCTACAGAAGTTAAGATCCCTGTAGACTTTTGAAATAATTGCTTATGTGCATTTCTGCCAACAGGAACTTTTTTCTATGACATCAGTAGCTTCATCATGAAGTCAGTCTGCCTGACAAACTTTGATCAGAGGAATCTTCACCTATTCTCCCAAATAATCTATTAGATTATT